>NC_135511.1:3111599-3411599 GCF_051989575.1 Stigmatopora nigra | reverse complement strand
CAATTTGTAATGTCTTATAAATACCACAAGATAGCAGCAAAGCACATCTTTTCTAAAGCTATTTTTCATATCTGGTACTGAGAGGCCACAAGCTGTCAAGTGTAACAACCGTTAACAATGATAGACCTTCAACCCATTTGGATAATGATTAACCAGAAACTTTCTGACCTGCATGTTTTCAGTTGCGTCGCCGAGAAGTCCGCCAAAAGTAATGGCGTTGGTGACGGTACCCAGGTAGATGAAGAGGATGGTGGAGAGAGCCTGGATGTGAAAGGCGTCAGTGATGTCGCTCAGCAAGAAAGGCGCTTTTCTTTTAATGTCCAGCAGCAGGCCACCACAAAACCTGAAAGAAAATGAATATTTTCGCTTGGGTTCTTCTTTTATTTATTTAATTTTTATACACAAGACGCATTGCACCTTCCTGTCTTCTCCAGCTCTTCGCTCATGTCATGCCCGCCTCCTCCGTGACCTCCGTCATGAGGTGTGTCGCCGTTCATCTGGGTGTCTCCACCCGCATACATGTTCTTTCTGTAAAGTTGTGGGGAGAGGCAGGTGGGGGTGCATGTATGTTTTTTTTAGTGCTCTGTGATATGGAAAATAAAATCCATCATGGTGTAATATATGTTTAGATATTCGGTGAAAATCGAAAACAAACAGGCGAGTAAAAAATATAAGTGTATACTGTTATGAATGTGGTCACGGGTCTTGCTATTGCCCAGCTTGACGACATATGCCCTGGCCATTTTAGAAAATTATGAAAAGCCGTCAAAGGCTATCACCGCTCAATTGGTATTTAACAAATTGTAACATGGTTTAAAGTGGTTTTTATGTGCCCAGTTTAACCTAAATGCTTGTGTCCCTCTCCGCCCTCACCTATGCATTCGCCCATCCAATGAAAAATGTTGTTTTATAAATCTTAATTGTATAATAATAATTTTCTCATAATGTTCTGTTTCTTGTGTGTCTCACGTATTTCATACAACAATTATATCCTTTTTCCATCTTAAAGAGTTTGGGAATAGTATTGTGACCTTGGAACAGATCAACACAATTCAGGTTGTCTGAATTGTCGCCAGAATACAATTTTTAAAGAAGTCTGTAGCAGAATGTTACGGTATTTAATCTTTTTAATAATTACCACGGCGGCTCGAGGGGTTAGCATGTCAGCCTCACAATTCTGGGGTCCTGGGTTCAAATCCAGTTTGGTCCACTTGTGTGGAGTTTGCATGTTCTCCCTGGGCCTGCGTGGGTTTTTTCCAGGTGCTCCGGTTTCCTCCCAGATTCCAAAGACATGCATGGTAGGCTGATTGCACACTCTAAATTGCCCCTAGGTGTGAGGGTTGCTTGGTTTGGTTATGTTTTTTTCCCCTGTCCAAGTGATTGCCCATTGTGTTTCTCCGCCCCTGGTGTATCCTTCCTCCTTTGTGTGTTTCCCAGGTGTTCCTAATTTTCTTGTTATCTCCCCTGTGTAAACGTGTGCATTGGGGAGGACCTTTTGTCAGAGGAGGGCAACGTTTTGGGAGGTTCTATCCGGATGGCAGGATCCCACTCGCCAGGAGGTAGCACCACAACCTCATCCAAGAACTCGTCGATACCGGCTAGCAGATCTTGCCGGTCCTTGGCCTTGTATGCAATGTCATGGAAAACCTGTAAAAGCACAACGCAATTTCTTGAGCGTTGCCGTTTCACAATTAACAGCCTTTGGCTAACTCACCTCATCCGACATAAGTGTTGCTATGGCTCTTCCAATCTCGTGATAAGACTTGGCTTTACCCTTTGGCCCAAGTAAGATGAATAAAAACCTGGAAATGGCAGTAGAAATAAATATTATCATACATTTTAAGTTACAGAGGACATCCAACAATTTCTTTCTAGAAAACTGTAATCGTCCTGGGTTCAAATCTAGGTCGGTCCACCCTTGTGGAGTTTGCATGTTCTCCCCATGCCTCTGTCTGTGTTTCCTGCGGGTACTCCGGTTTCCCCCAAGGTAGGCTGATCGGACACTCTAAATTGAGGCTCAGTGTGCATGGTTGTCTGTCTCTTTGTGCCCTGCGATCAGGTGTCCCCCGCCTTTGGCCCGGAGTCAGCTGGGATAGGCTCCAGCACCCCCTACAACCCTAATTACGATAGAGCGGTTCAGAAAACGAATGAATGAATGGTCCTAGTGGATTAATACATAAGCCACAGTTGCCAAATTCTAAGCATGATCAATTTACCTCCGAGTTAACTCACAAAATAACATAGTATGCACCAACTCCCTATTCATTGTTGAATAGTGTGTACTACTCACTGCCATAAATTGTAATTAATCTTTTAATGAAAACTAAAATGGATTCAAATGTATTTTAGGGTGGAAACACATACATTTATTATTGGATTGTGTGTGTGAGACAATGCGATTAATCGCGATTGCCCGCCATTCACAGTAATAGACATTTTGGACTGAGCCAACCCTCTTGTCTTTCGCAGTCAACTGAACCGATTTTATGTTGATTGCTGTCATTGGCACTGAAAAAGTAAATTTTATTCATTTTATGAACCGCTTCATTCTCGCAAGAGTCGCAGGGGGTGCTGGAGCCTATCCCAGCTGACTTTGGACCAGAAGCGGGGGACAGGTTGATCGCTGGGAACACCAGACCATTCAGCCCACCATGCAAGTCTTTGGAATGTGAGACGAAACGGGCGTACCTGGAGAAAACCCACTCAGGCCCGAGGAGAACATGAACTTGGACTACTTATTTGTTTATTTCTTATTCATTGATTAGTATTCATTTGTCTGTTTGTTGTTCTTATTTGTGTTAAAGGTTTAAATGACAGATTATAGATGTACAATATGATTAATCAACGTTAATCTCACACAATCAGCTGCTTTTATAATGTGTCATTATTGCCATTTATTCTGTAATAGTGTAGGGGTTTACAGTGTGAAAATTACAGTACTGTGATCTTGTGATTGTTGGCTACATCGTAAATCCAGCCTTAATCTACAAATTCGACTGTCCTCATGCTTTAAAAAAAAAAAAAAAACAAGAACGGCCTTGCTGCCTGTCTACTGGGTGAGCAACAGAAAAGCCTGGATTCCGAAAGCCTTCACAAAGGACTGGTTCTTAAACTGTTTCAACATGAGGACCTGACTAAAACTCCCACTAATGTGTTTTTTTAATTTTATTTATATGAAGCAGAGAGAAACTATTTTCACTGTGAGTACAGTATTTAAAGTATTTACATTTTTTTATATATAGATTATTTTTAGATATGAATACATTATAGTCTTTACATATGCTTATAGCAGTACACACTTCTTATACTAGTGTACTCTTATTTTTGGATAGGCACAAAAACATGTAGTATTGTACTAATAATAGGGGTGATCCAACTTTGCGTTTTTTCAATTATCGCATCCATGTCTGGTCTACAGTATCCCCAAAATTCAGGGGATTACTGTACATTATATTTCTTTATCGCATTAATAATTTATTCACAGTGTGAAACCACTTTTATCTTTGAAGAGGCCAAATTTTTCCCTGAATCACTAGTTTCTTCGCACGTTTGCTCTGATTTTCAAGTAAACAATGTGTTTTCGGTTTATTTGTTGAACCTGGTGGGGACGGGAACTTCGGTGAGGGCGCCCAGCATGACGGCCTGCTGCAGTCGCGCGAAGGCCACAAAGGGCACATCTAGGAAGTCCACCTCACCCACCAGCACATTGGAGGCCTCTGCATCCCTGGGTAGTTTCTTCATGAACTTGTTTCTCAGCTACATATAAAGGAACAAGACCGAGTTTTCGTCAAAGATTTGTATCCAGTCTTATTTCTGTTAAAAATTTAAATTTATGGCCAAAAGATCACATTTTCAATTCATTTTATATTCAATGGGTTTATATTTATTTCCACTCCATTTTGATTTAACTTCTATCTAAGGCAAGTGACTGACCTGCTCTTTTTCTGGCTTGTCAGAGATGTCGTTGAGGCTGCTGGAGGTCAAGTTCCGATGGGTGCTGCTAGGACTATCTGTTTCAAACATACAACAAACTGTGACAAGTCCCCCTTAGCAAGGAAAAAAAACATGCTGTGATTCCCTAAAGCATCACCAAAAACCCCATGCAGATTTGATCTCCAATTCTATAGATCTTCATGTTCCAGCACCATTAACGTCACCATGGACGTCCCATCCATTTGGACTGGGTGGTCAAATGAATGGGAGGTCTATCGCTGTCAAAGGCATCTAATGAGTTAACCAGAGGGAATGTTAACTCCACCCTTTCTCCCTGGAGAATGATGGCATTGTCATGTCTACCACAATCATCACTCGTACGGAGCAATGTAGGTAATAACACCTTTGTCAGTGTGGTGCAGCCTCAGGGGGTGTGAATTCTTCACAAGTCCAGGATGCACCATGGAATGGTTAATATAAAGTTGCTCTCACTACTCTACTAGTTATGCATGTTTAGATAGTGATTAATTTCAACTAGTCTAGGAATGGGAAACATAATTGGACACAACATAAGAAACATTTAATGACTCCTAATTTGGGACTCATGAAAGCCAACTAAATACATATTTGCTACACAGCCAAATAATTAACTAACAATAGGTTAAGTAGATATTTAACACACTGACAAACATTGGCTAAAACTACTACATATGTGGCTAACCAATGCTTGTATGCCACTTAATTAAAATAACTATGCAGTTAACAAGATAGTGACAACAAATTGCCTGCAGTTTACTATCTAACAAACTATTTAACTAACAAATTCACTAAATGAGTATAAAACAGTTAACAAGTTAAGCACTACAATATCCTGAAAATAAATAGTCTTTAGTTGAATACAGTCGTACCTCTACTTATGAATACCTCTAGGTACAGCATTTTCAAGTTATGAAACCCTTTGAAATGCAAATGACCATCCCAACATACAAAACAAGATTCAAGTTACGAAAGCCCTCAAAACGTAGATGCATTTCCTGTCTTTGTTTGAATTAGAAATTGTCCCTGCCTGCTTTACTCCCACCTGGAGTCTCACATAACATTTGACCGAAGTTTGTTGTCACAGAGTTCTTTATTTAAAATTATCGGTTCGAATTAAACAGATGATCAAAAAGTGGCGTGCGGTTGACTGATATTGCTAGGCAATACAGCTGGCTATAATCCACCTACTAGCATCACTACCATACCTGTCAACCTCTGCCGATAATTGCCCTTATAAATGATTATGATTCCCAGTACAAACCCCCAAAAAAACGTACAAACACCGTAGGACGCATGTTTACTCGCGGTAACTCGTTTCTTACTATGTGGCTCCTCCATGTTTGCTTCCACGATATTTACTCTGTGTATATCTACGCATGCGCATGTCATCCTTTATCGATATTGCCGTATTTACCGCTAAAAAATACATACGATTGAGGATCATTTTTGCTGGTATACCGTGATAATAGTAACGATTGATGACAGTAGCGTCGTTGGCTACCAGCCTACGAGACTATCTGGATTTGAGCCAAAACGGTCTTGTTGAGATCGGTTTTTATATATATTGGCGATTTTTTCATATATATTTCAATTTTTTTCCCGTACAAAAGTCAGTGTACGGCGTACATGATTTGAAATGGTAAAAAAAAACGTATAAAATACATGTAAAACGTACAAGTTGACAGGTGTGCACTACGCTATTGAAGCAGAAGGAAGTATTAAAAGTGACAACTCCTTGGCATGGTCTGTCTATAATGAACGACGAGATGGAGAAACTCGTAGTCATTTGAACTTGTTTAATGGTGAGTTGTTTTGAATTCACGTTTTGAAGTTTTTGTGCACATGTGCGTGTGCTAATGTTAGCTTCCTCCTTCCTACACAGTACTACTGCATGAATACTGTATTTTCTCGCATATTTATTGACTCCACGTATAAGCCGTACCCTTAAAATTGCCTTAAAATCATTGAATTTTAAGATTTTTTTTCTTATAAGTCAGAGCACGTTTAACAACCGGTAAAACGGAAGATGGCGGCGCCCTGAGCAAACAACGGCAGACACAAGTCATTGAGTTTTTTCACATTTTATTCAAGATACGTTTTTTTCTTTAATTTCATTAATTGACGTCAAAATTATTTTTTTAGCATTTTATCTGTTTATATTTTCTCCTTTTTGAAATAAATGACCGTATCTGCCGCATTGTCTTGCGTTATGGCGTTTCATCTTTGTAACCTTGCAGTTTTGTGCATGTCGAGTCTAATTTGTGTATTATGCATATGATATTTAAGCCTTAACCTTGATTAACTCGTCATTTTTTTCTGTTAAAAATATGGCTTATAAGCGAGAAATTACGGTAGAACATGTTTTTGCATGCTTGTTAAAGAAATTATTTTCTCATCATTTTCTTTCATTTTTGTCTGTTTGAATTACAAAAATTACATATAAGGTACTGCTCTATTTCCGATGCAAGTTCCCAAAAAGTTCTGGAAGTAATTTCAAAACTACCGTCCACAGGATGACTGAGGGAGGGTAAGTATAAAGACTGAGAGGTAAGTGATCCATCTTATTCTTGTTGGCATCGGTGAGGCAACTTGTAGTCGCCGGAAAATGGCGCTCAAGGCGGAGAGCTAACAAGTATAAATATGTCATAAATAAATGTCATAAATGTGTCTGGCCTGGGAAGACGAACTTGTGGAGAAGCACTATACAATTTCGTCATACGCTGCTGAGGGTATGATGACTGCTAGGCTTTTTGTCAAGTCAATGATGACGACAATGCCTATGTCTGATTTTCATTTTCATTTTCATTTTCATTTTCATTTTTCAAATGTAATTAACTAACCAATGCTCACATCCACTCAATTAGTAAGTGCCACTTAAACCAATAGATATCAATCAGTTGAATAAATAAGTAGTCTAAATATAGTGACAACTAACAATCAGAACAAATGCTCACATCCAAGTAATTACTATTTAACAAAATAACTATCAACCAATTCACTGAATAATTTCCAAAACATACGGACAAACAAACAGCCTCCCTTAATAAGGAATATATAAGTAAAAAATGTCCATATCTAACTAAATAGGTAAAAAAGCAGCTCATAAAATAACTAACCAAAACACATTTACAAGAAATACTCAATCACCTGACCGACCACGATCAAATATAAAAAAACTAAACAACGGATGAAAAACAAATATCAACCACTTAACTTGAATATTAATCAACAAATATTCCAGCTATTTATTAAATGATAAATGAGTCCAAATGAATCGAAAACTAGTCACCAGTTCACTGGTGAAATTAACTCAGTAATTAGATAAATAATACAAAATAAATTAATAGAGCCAACTAATAAATAGACTTAATAAGACATCCAACAGACTGAAAAGTTTACCCACTAATAAGCATTAAACTACTTCCCGAGCAAGCCAACTTTTATGACAACATGGCCTGACACGCTGATTGATCTTTGGTGGAGGTCCCATTGATTTTTAGATTTTGTGTCCAATTACGGGTTAGAGGCAGTGTTTGCGCTGCTCACTTACTGAGCCAATCCATGCTGGCGCTCCTCTGACTCTGCAAGTCCTCCATTGAGATGCCGCTCGACAGGCACGTCACGGAGGTCTCCAGAGGACTACGGCCTTTGTTTAGTATTAGTTTAGTAGCGGGTTAGCCATCCGGACAGCAAAAAAAAGGACAGAGAGAAAGGCCAAACACCCACAAAATGAAAAGGGAGCCAGCACATAGAAAAAAGCAACTAACCAATAAGCAAAATCAACTAGATATAACAGTGGAACCTCAAAGTTGTGGCCTGTGGGACAGTATTTTGTGGTACTTTACTTGATGCCTGTTTTATTTTGTTTTTCTTCTGTTCAGGCTAAGTTAATTTTCCAGCGATGATGGTCAATCTTATCACTTATCCAAATTAAACTCATTAACCAAAATCAAATCATTTTATTTTTTCATTTTGTTTATACTTCTAATACTAAAATATTGTCTTTTTAGTAACTTCAAATTGAATAAATAGGATGATTTTGCAATTACGGCAAAGACCTAAAGATGCTTAGAGGTTGCACTGCTATGAGAGCATAGTCATCCAAGTCTCTGGAAAGAAGAAGCACCAAAAAAAAAAACGCATTCTTACATTTCAAAGACTTGATGCGTGCTCACAGATTTTTTTGTTGTTGTTTCGATTGGCATTTTTAGCAGTTGCTGTCACTTTTCACCTCCCTGATATTCCCAAAAATTCCAGCTCACTCAATTGGATTAATGCCCAAAAAAGTTTATCAAGAAAATTGATGGAAAATTAGTTAGCAGTCGTGCAGACTACTAATAGCACACAATTGTCATTGGATAGCAACACGGAGGTGGAAAGCTGACAGTTCATACAACTTTTACTAATCTAAAGCATTGTCAACTCGATTACACGCACACACACAAACAAATGTTAAAAGCGACTCAGCATAAATAAAGTGTATCATTAAAGCATGAAATCATGCTTGATGTGCATGCTAGTTTAAATGATCTTCATGTGATAAAGATGAACTCAATTGGAACGTCGACCCTAGCAATATGACTGCCATGTAGGATTGTCAATGACAGTGAAAGATAAGCATTCACAGCTAGTCCTCACAGTTTATAGGTGCTATGAAATGCTGATCGTGTCAAAAAATGGAATTGACACCATAAATGTAATTTCTAATGTAGAAAATAGAATATTGGGACTCAAATCTGTCTGTTTCTTCAAGGGTTTTTTTTCTTCTCATTTTCTAGTTCTTCCACATAAAGCCACCATGGAATGTCAACTATTCTAACACAAATCTGGTTGTAACATCACCACTAATATTAATATCTTGCTTTCTTGAAGCACTTTAGCTAGTAATCTGTTAACAGAATGGTCACACAGGAACAAGATCGTAGAAAACTGCAGCAAATCTGCAGTTTATTTTGGGAGCGAAATCATCTTCTGTTTAGTGTTTAGTTTTTTTGTGAGTGGGGTCAAATCAAGCAAGAACGAAAGACTAATTACCTTGTAATTTCTTTACTATGTCTTTTGCGTCACAAATTATGCGTCACAATTTTTTGGATTTGTGTCTAAAATGTGGTCTGCTGTCATTTCAAAGTTATTTTTGGTAGTATTTAATAGCACTTTTAAATGTATTGTAAATGGCAGACTGAGTAAATATTTGTTTGTTTGTTTTTTTTACTTGTTAAACTTTTTTTGTAATTTTTTTTCAATGATCGACCGTAAGAGATGAACTCAACGGGTGGAGGTGGTCATATTTTAGTGAGTTCAAGAGAACGATGGTTTAAAGTCTAATTTCAATTGAACAAGCAAGCATTTGAGAGCTTTGTTAGTCGAGTACATGTTGCCTGAAATGGTGATCCTGAGTTGCTTTTAAAGTAGTTGTAGAGGACCCAAAAACCAATGGAGACTGCAACAGACTGATTGGACGGAGCATTACCGTTGTCTTGGTTGGAAAAGAGCCTACTTGCGCTGGAGACGGTCTTGCCTATGTCGGCCAGCGAGCGCAGGTTGGACTTCTTGGTCTGGTGGCGATGCCTGCGCAGCAGTGTGTACATCACCTTGTCCTTAAGCTCCGCCTTCAGCTGACCGCTTTCAATCTGGTTATTCGTGATCATCTCTGGAAAGAAACAGTGACAATTTAAGATTTCAAAAAGGGGCCCCTTTAATGGAAAAACTAATTGCTGTTTCAGGTGAGTTATAATTTCACCTGATTACAATTGCAAAAAGAGTGAGAAAGTTACAAGACCTGAGGTTGTCCTAACATTCTTGTGTTCATTTTAGATTGCTTACAGTCACTTCTTAAAGATTTCATATTACTTTCTTTAGATCTAAGGGGCATTTAAGGGGACTTGTGGTGACTGGGATTTTTTTTGTTTTAATTTTTTTTCTCTAAATGCTTACAGAAGTGAATGATTGGGCCAAAAAAACAGGCTGATATGGTGTTTCTTTTTGTGTATTTTCATTTTATGTATTATTGTG
Source organism: Stigmatopora nigra (assembly GCF_051989575.1). NCBI lineage: Eukaryota > Metazoa > Chordata > Actinopteri > Syngnathiformes > Syngnathidae > Stigmatopora > Stigmatopora nigra. The sequence continues at coordinate 3,401,615 of NC_135511.1, read as the reverse complement.
TGAATGTGATAAGAAATAACAACGCAGGTTTTCTGGAAGTAATTTCGATCCGGCATTAATTTATTAGAGTTGTAATATTAGGTCAGTGCCGTGAACTACATTAACAGGCCGTCCCCATGAAGTGTTAATTGCAATTGGTGCGTGTGAGCCTTCGTGACCTAACACATAAAGCAAAAGATGGTGCCCATTTTTTCAACAACACTGACAGTAGAAGCGCTTCAGGGAAAGTGTACTGTATAATGGGCTCAAACCAAGAGGCCAGTGAAGTGCACTCAATTACTTGACATGAATCAGTGATAGCAGTAACGTTTCTCGCTTCTTTCACTGCTCTGTGTAACTTTGGGTCCTAGCATGTGAAGACGTCAACAAAGTCCTTTTGGGGAAGAGAAACTCGAAGAAAGTGGACAGTGCATAAAAATCTGAATGTGCACACAATGTTTGGTAAATGGATTTAGAGCCTTAAGAGGGACTCAAAGCATTTGGATTTTTATTGTGGACAGACTGAGCAAAAGAGGGGCATGGACAATTTAAAGGAGCCATATGTAAGACTGATGGTCAAAATCAATGCTGCAATCAGGGTCAACATTTTGGAGCACACAACAGTCCAATTTGATTTGCCTGATAAAGGCTTTGCAATGGAGAATCAAGCTCTTTTATTGTACCAATGTTGAATTTCAATCAGAAAAGTCAAAGGTTAACAAACTACATGTTGACATTACTGATGATCATGTCAACATGCATACATCATATGTGGTTGGCAACCTATGTATATATTACTTAAATTAAATAAATGTAGTAGTATGCACATATAAAGAGACCAACTTGGGTCAATTGACTGCAGGAAAAAAAATCATGCACGAGAGGCCTGTTGTACACTGTAAATTGTCCCTAGGTATGAGTGTGTAAGTGTAAGTGGTTTTCCATCTCCTTGTGCCCTGCGATTGTCTGACCACCAATAATGGGTGTCCCACCCACCTGGTAGCCATTGTTGCTTGAGATAAGTTTCAGCACCCTCGTGATCCTTGTGAGGATAAACGGCATGGAAAATGAATTCATGTTTATTATTACGACAGCCCAGTCACCGAGTGGTTAGCTCGTCGGCCTCACAGTTGTGGGGGTGAGGGTTCAATTCCAGGTCGGTCCTCACTACGTGGATTTGCAAGTTCTTCCCGGGGCTCTGTGGGTTTTATCCAGGTACTCTGGTTTCCTCCAAGATCTGACATTATGCATGTAGGCTGTTTGAACACTCTAAATTGCCCCTAGGTATGAGAATGAGCACAAATGGTTGTCCGTCTCCTTGTGCCCTACGATTGGCTGAGAACTGATTCAAGGTGGCTGTAGTTGACTAGAATAGGCTCTAGCACCAACACAAAACTTTTGAAGATAAGCACTTGGGAAAATGAATGAATCAATGAACGAATGAAAGAACGCTTTGTTTTAGTCAGAGTCAAATTAATTTAAAGGAGGAAGGCGACCAAATGTGTATTTACTGGTAGCCTTGCCCTCTGCTAATTTAGTTTTCAACAAATTTTTTCTTGTTGTTTTTCTTTTGTCCACATCTCATCATCGATTGCCGTGTTTTACCATGAAGCTAAGACATTTATACTCACCGACCACCTGAGGCAAAGTAGAGGCCTCCATGTCTAGCAAGATGGTGCCTTTCTCGATGCAGGTACGCAGCTCAAACAGGCTGTGCAGAGATAAGGTGGCTACATGAGGTTTGCTCCAGCGCTCGCCGCCTTTTTCGACCTTCTCCTCAAACTTGATCCACCTGAAAAAACAAATTTTAGAAACACTTTGTAAGAGGGCATCTGTCAGACAAGCCATGCAAAAACACCAAACTATACCTTAATTTATTCATTAATTTATCTTCCATACCACCCATCCATGAGAGGGATGTGGGGCTTGCTGGAGCCTAACCTAATCTTTGGGCAAAAGATGGACTTCAACCTAGACTGGTCGCCAGTCAGCCATAGGCTACACAGACAGACAAACAACCATCTACACCCCCAATCATAATCCGAGGCCTGCGTGGGTTTCCTCCGGGTACTCTGGTTTCCTCCCACATTCCAAAAACATGCATGGTAGGCTGGCTGATTGGACACTCTAAATTTCCCGTAGGCATGGGTGTGAGCGTGAATGGTTGTTTGTCTCCTTGTACCCTGTGATTGGCTGGCCACCAATTCAAGATGTCCCCCGCCTCTAGCCCGGAGACAGCTGGGATTGGCTCTAGCACCCCCGACTCTATTGAGGATAAAGCAATTCAGAAAATGAGAGAGAGAGACTATTTTATATTTAGTTATGTTGCGCAATCGTGAATCCTGGGAGTAAAATTCAATGAGTGCCTGCATCATGAATTTCTGGACAGTTTGGAAGTTGGAACGGCGTGAATTGCTCGGGCTGTGTAGTGTGCTGAATAAGTTGCTTGAAAATCTACAAATTTTATGTGCATTGCAATGCAACCCCACAAGAAATGTGCATCATAAATAAATGTTTTTTTTGTGTCTTGCCACCCAATATTTGCTTTGATAGTGGGAATATCCACTTTTCACATTGTGTAAATACGTGCTGGGGGATCAAACTCACTCCTGAATGAATGAGTTGAGCATTGGCTGCCACTAGCTACAGAAGCTGGCCGGGGGCCACATGCAACTTCTAATTCGCCACCAATGTGCCGCTTCTTGGGCTCTGTTAATTTCTCTTCCAAAGAAAACTAGGGAATTAAAGAAACCAGTTTCTGGAGTTTTTTCCCATTGGAAAAGAAACAAATACTGAGCATTACAAAACTACAGCTACAACATCATTCAATATAATTCAACATACAACAGAAATAATGTAAGAGTCATACACGCAAAGTCCATTTGAAATGAGATGGCAGGCAGGGAATTAACTTTCTGACTAGCAGGAATTAAACAATTGCGTAAATCCTATTTTTTTGTCTTTGAAGAAAAATAAAATCAGTCGAGATATAGTTTTGTGAAAACACCTGAATACAGCTATCTGCTATATTGCTTATTTGTTTAAGAAATGAGGTTTATATTTCACATTTAGGGTGAAATGGTCAACCCTTTAGGGTTTGTCGTTAGCTCATTGGCAGCCAGCATTTAGTAATCATATCTCAGTGCCATAGACGGCGATTGACGTCCAATCTATTTGGACCTGGTGGTTGGCAGCAATAATTTGGTCTTACCTGGCGGTCTCCTTCCACTCCATCTCCTGTCCATCCACCGACAGCAGCTCGTCCAGCTCTGTAAAGAGTTGCGGTGGTGGTGGGCCATCATCTTCTTCCCCGAGGATGAAGCGAATCCTCTCTGCGGCTGGCGATACTGTGGAGACGGGAAATATAGATCCTGTCAAAGGCCGCTGGGGAGCTTCCAGTAGCAGCTCCGGGGGCGGAGGTGGGGGAGGTGACAGGATGACCTCCTGGACTTTTTCCTGCGCATCCTCCTCCTGGTTATTATTGTTGTTGGCCATTAAATTAAAGTTTTCCGAGCTCAGACTTTTCAGGTGCAAGTCTCAAGCAGAGCCTTCGCGAAAGACCCTGAAAGTGACAGAGCCTCTCAGCTGCTTTGTGAAACAGGTACTGTGCGAGGAAGGACCCGTTGGCGTAACCCCTCCGCCCCACCCTCACTGAAGGCTATTGGCTCACCCCTGGGAGCCCCTCGCTCACAATTAGGAAAGGCTTGGCAAAGCGGCCCATTCTCCAGGCCTGGCCGGCTTTGGCTTCCTTTCCTCATTTGAATATTTCTATAAAGGACAAGGTGAAAACTCAACACGCTAATGTCGATACAATATTTTTTCTCCATTTGATTGTTGGCGCGAAACTTAATTGAATGCTTTTATTGTCATTATACAAGTATAATAAATGTTCACATGAGAGGTACAACTAACTAAAATAAACCCAAGTCAACTCAATAAAACCCTTAAACAACTTAACGCAACACAATTCAACATACCTCAACACAACTGAACACGATTCAACAAACCTCAACACTACCGAACACAACTCAACTTAACTCAATGTAGTATATTTCAACATCACTCAATGCAACGCAACACAAGTTACCTCAACCTAATATAACTTAACGCAACTTAACAAAACACAAGTCAACTTAAATCAACTCGACTAAACTCATCATAGCTCAACTCAATTTAAACCAACTTTAGTAAACTCATCTAACACAACAAAGTTTACCATGATTTAACTCATGCTAACTCAACTTAACATAACTCAATGATACAGCAACTCAACACAGCTCACCTTAACTCAACTCATATTAATTCAACTAATCTTAACTTGGCTCATTGACTGCCATGGACGCTGATAGACGTCAAATTCAATTGAAGTGGCAGATTTCCGAGCAATGGACAAATGTTCATTTGCTCTTCTAAATCCAAATGGGAGCAGCAAACTGACAAGGAAGTGACCCAAAATGCCCCAAATTTAATAGGATGTGGCACAGCTTTTTCTAGACTAAAAAATGTGAAGTCATTTATTTATTTTTATTGAGTTTACGTAGCAGACCGGCGAGTGAGTGGTTAGCATGTAGGCCTCACAGTGATGGGGACCGGTGTTCAAATCTAGGTCGGTCCCCCCGTTTAGAGTTGAGTGTTCTCCCCGGGCCTGTGTGGGTTTTCTCCGGGTACTCCGGTTTCCTCCCACATTCCAAAGACATGCATGGTAGGCTGATTGGACCCTATAAATTGCCCCTAGGCATGAGTGTGGGCGTGAATGGTTGTTTGTCTCGTGCCCTGCGATTGGCTCGCCACCAATTCAGGGTGTCCGACACCTTTGACCCTAAGTCAGCTGGGATGGGCTCCAGCACCCCCGCAACCCTAGTGAGGATAAAGCGGTTCAGAAAATGAGAGATGAGGTGTTAAAGTATAGGCATCATATCGGTATCAGCAAAGCATACCTTGAAAGGAGTCCGATGAGAGGTCAAACTAAATCTGGGCTACACTTGATCTGAATGCTTCTTATGACAGTGTGCAAAGACTGTCATAATCCTGGCCCAATACCTGTCATTCGGATAAACACTATCGTAATTATCAATGACATGTCTAGAAAATATGGTAGGCCCGGCAGATGAGTGATTAGTGCGTCAGCGTAATAGTTCCAGGGACGAGGGTTCGTTCCTTCTGTGCACAGTATTCATGTTTTCCCCAGGCTTGCATGGGTTTATTCTGGTTTTACTGTGGTTTCCTCCCAGATCCTGACATAATGCATATAGGCTGGTTGAACACTCTAAATTGTCCCTATGTATGAGTATAAACGCAAATGGTTGTCCGTCTCCTAGCACGCTGCTATTGGCCAGCCCCTGATTCAGGATGTCCCCTGCATGGTGCTAATAGTTGTCTGGGATAGGCTCCAGGACCCCCATGAACCTTGTGAGCGGTTCAGAAAATGAATAAATGGATGTCTCGAACATGACTGTATGCTTATGACAGACGTCATTAAGTGTCATTCAGTAAATCATGTTACTTCAGATGTAAAGTTGACATTATTTCAAATGTTCTTTGGTTAAGATAAGGCTTTAGGAACTCTGATGGGGTTTGGCTGCTGGATTGTGAGCTCAACATTGCCCAGACCCTGCCACTTGTGCATGGCTCATCGTTTCTATGCTGCTTTCTATTTTTTTGTCCTATGTATTGCCTTATTGATGTTTTCCTCAACCTGCGCACAGGACTAAAGATGGAAATTAACCTTCGACTATAATCGTAGATATTTACATATAAAAGTTCATCATTTCCGTCTTGTGTTGTAGAGGTTGACTCGCCTGACTTCGATGCGGACAGGCACGGGCTGCCATGTAGGTATGACTGAGTGCGGATGGTTGTTTGTCTCTCTGTGTGCCCTACGGCTGATTGGCGACCAGTCTAGGGTATAGTCAGGCTTTCACCTGAAGTCAGCTGGATTAGGCTCCAGCAACCCCCACAACCCTTTCGAGGATGTGTTGGAAGATGAATGAATAAATCTTCATTATCATGAAAATGTATATGACAATATATATGTATATATATGTATGTATATATATATATATATATATATATATATATATATATATATATATATATATATATATATATATATATATATATATATATATATATATATATATATATATATATATATATATATATATATATATATATATATATATATATGTATATGTATATATATATATATATATATATATATATATATATATATATATATATATATATATATATATATATGTATATGTATATATATATATATATATATATATATATATATATATATATATATATATATATATATATATATATATATATATATATATATATATATATATATATATATATATATATATATATATATATATATATATATATATATATATATATATATATATATATATATATATATATATATATATATATATATATATATATATATATATTGTCCCTTTATTAATAAATTCAACTCAAACTCTAGCATTTGATGATACCATAAGCGTTCACTTGTGTTCATGACAGGTGTAATGTCATGATTATGAGAGTCTTATGACAGTCATGAGAAGCAATCATGTGTTACCAAAATCTGATCTCATGAGAAAATGAGACTCACTGTCCCTCTCCGGCAGTTGCTAAGCGGGGCGGGAGCAGGAGGGGAGAGCGCAGGGCAGGGTGAAAGCAAAGAGGGCTGAGAGCGCGAGCACCGAGAGAGCGGATAGAAATGAAAACCCCATCGCTGAAACGCAATTTCAAAGGAGTGTGCGCGCTCTTGCTGAGAGCCACCGAGCATCGCACAAAGAGCGCTTTGTCCCGGCCACACAGGCATTATGGGATACCGTGCACGAGGAGAAAGGAATAGGCCCACCGTTTCTCGGCGATGCGCATCCTGCGCAAAATGGCCGCCACCGTCTGGGCTGCCATTGACAGTGAAAGACGTCTAAACCATATGACCTGGGAGGGATTTTAATCCAAATATGTTTATTGATAGTACTTGTCCAATCCATCGAAGCGGAAGAAATGCAGAGAATCAACGAACATTCATTTGTTGCACTCATACCTAGGAGCAATTTAGATTGCTCAACCAACCTCCCATACATGTTTTTGGGAGGAAACCCTCGAAAGCCCTGGGAGAACATGCAAATTTCACACAGCGAGGACTGACCTGAGATCAAACCCATGGCCCCAGAACTGCGAGGCCGACGTGCTAACCACTTGCCCGCCAGGCCATGTTCAAATCATCAAATGTAGGTTTGAACATTATTTCATTCCTTTTCTGAACCGCTTACCCTCACAAGGGTGTGCTAAAGCACATCCCAGCTAACTTTGGGCCAGAGACAGGGCACATCATGAATCAGTGACTAGCCAATCGCAAGGCCAGAGGAGACGGACAACCATTCGAACTCGCACTCATACCTAGGAGGATGTTTAGAGTGTCCAACCCACCTCCCATGCATTTTTATGGAATGTGGAGGAAACGGGAGTAGTACCCGGAGAAAACCCTCATTGGCCCATGGAGAATCTGCAAACTCCACACAGGAGGACAGACCTGGATTTGAACCCAGTAGCCCAGAACTGTGAGGTCGACGCGCTGACCACTCAACCACTGGGCCGCCCGGGTTCGAACATGTAGAATGTAAAACTACTTAGATCTTGCAAGTTAGATAGATCCCTGAAATAAAATATATATATATTTTTTTTTCTCTCACAAAGTTTTGGGGGAATCACTTTTGTGACCGCTGTGAATTTGAGTTTTGACCTCATAACACCAACTTTTTTTTACTTTTTCTATTTCATATTACAAACATACACTACAAGTTTGATGATATTCTCTACATGTATTATTGAGGTATTCTTCTGATCATTGCCCTCATTATAAAATTATCATCTCTTCCTTCTCGTTTTAAAAACATCTTCAGCATCTATGAAAATAACTCCTTTATACTTTTTTAGTTATCCTGAACACAAACAGACATGGAACTGAATATTAATATACAAATTTTAAACTTAGAATATGAGGGTGGGTGTAGTAGTAAATAATTTTCATTTGCTTCTTTGAGGACATTTAGATTGATTTCACTTTTTCGGGGGCAAATTTGATCAAAATCCAAAGACCTTTGTTCTTCTTTTTATAAATCCAGCCTGTTGACAGTGTTGTGTCTCATTGACGCAATTTGATGCCGGGTAAAAGAGTTTCAGCTCAAATGCCAAGCCAGAGAAAAAGGACTGCGACCTTTGTTAATCTCATCAACATTTAAACCAAATATACGCCAAAAAAAAGCCAAACAGTACATTTGATTGAAAACCAAATCATTAAAGACTGGCTAAAAAGAGGGAGCCAAAATGTAACTCATTCACTGCCATTGAACTATTTTAAGTGGAAGGGTTGAATTGAACGTTCATATACTGCCATCCTCTCGCTTCAAATGGATTGAATCTCTACTAGCAACAAACTAATTAAGGTTTAATATGTAAGCCATGCTTATTAGCAACTTAATAGCCTTGGTTAAGCCAATGCTTTGCAATCATTTTGAAGTGGAAGGTTGTCAGTAAATGAGCCTCATTTTGCAAGAATTACCTTACAGTATGATGCAAAAATCTGGCCTGACCTTATGATTACAGTTAATTGAACGAACGTATTGGCCGCGTGAGGCCAATACGCCATGCAGCGTCTATTGACTATTAACAACACGTGTTGCTAACAGAAAAACAAAACCAATCGTCAGTACCGCAGACTTGTTCTTAGAAAGAGGTAACAGAGTCTTTGGAAATAAAGGAGGCTGCTTGCCACAAATGTGAATGTTAAGTGTCATGGCATACTTTCAATCATTAATAGAAAAAAAAAATCTACTGGATTGATAAAAAAAAAATGTCTGTTAGCTTCACGCTTTGCTATTAGGCCAATAAAAAAAAGAAATAAAAAAATAGAAAAATAAAAAAATAAAAAAATAAAAAATAAAAAAAAAATTATATATATATATATATATATATATATATATATATATATATATATATATATATATATATATATATATATATATATATATATATATATATATATATATATATATATATATATATATATATATATATATATATATATATATATATATATATATATATATATATATATATATATATATATATATATATATATATATATATATATATATATATATATATATATATATATATATATATATATATATATATATATATATATATATATATATATATGAAGTTTTTCCAAAACTGTGAATCTATTTTTACTGATGGCCCTGACTGGACTCAAAAGAGTCCCAAATGAAAATTAAGGAACCGACGTCAGCTAGCAGATGGGTGGCCTGTAATCTATTCTGTGATTGGATTTCTGTCCAGAAGAAAATCCCCAAATGCGCGCCACGGCACATTAAGAAACATGTACACATAGTGAAATCCAGTCACACCATGATGCACAATCAGCACGCCAAAAATTTGACGAGGGTGGCAGCACTAACCACAATACAATCACATCCATTAAAATTTCTTCTTAACAATTGACCCGATAATATTGGCTTGTCATATTAGCTTGTACATAAGTAGTGTCGCAATAGTATAGAATCGCTAATGGGTCATCTGCAAATAACATTCTGCTGCTATCTAATGTGTACTTTTCCAGGGGGAACACCATGAATTGGTGGCCAGCCAATCGCAGGGCACACCCATACCTAGGAGCAATTTAGAGTGTCCAATCAGCAAACCATGCATGTCTTTGCCATGTGGGAAGAAACCGGAGTACCCGGAGAAAACCCACACAGACCATGCAGAACATGCAAACTCTAAACAGGTGGACTGACCTAGATTTGAACCCAAGTCCCCCACTGTGAGGCCGACGCGCTAACCACTCAGCCTGCCGGGTCGCCCCTTATCTTAACTCATCTTAGAAAGTTTAACTAATAACAGCACATGGCTGCCATCACGAGTGGAATAGAACAAAAGAGTTTTCATATTTATAAGTAGTTTCCCTTTATTAACTTAACCCGACTTACTTACAAAACTCAAATTAACAGTTACATTATTAGACCTCTATGTTTTTCTCTCTTTGTTTATTTCTTGCTTGGTGCAACACATACTACTTATAGTCTAAAGAATAGATAATTATGAGAGTTTATCTGCACTGTACAAATTGACATCCAATACAAAATCTAACAGTGTTCGCACTTTGGAATTGTCCCACATAACCTTTCCTCCCTCCCCTTCTGAGTATCCCAATAGCATCCAAGGGTTTGAACAGCGGGCGTCTTCGCCGACTCGTGCAGCTGCAAACTCAACATGCGTTCGTGAAAGACAAACACACAGCTAGCCTCAGTCCAAATTTAATGTGACTATTAACCAATCCAATTCGCGCAATGCAACTGACCTTATCCAAATTTAGCTCATTATAACTCAACATAGTTTTCAACACATCTTAACTCAAGGAAAGCAATGTTAACACTATTTAACACAATTTACTTCATCTTAATGCAACTTAACCAGCTCGACTCAATTTAACAAAACTCATCTTCAACTCAATTCACCTCAAGTTAATATAACCTCAAACCAATTTAACTAAACTCAACCAAATGCAGCTAATCTGAAATTAATTTACAACTCAAACCACCTTGACTATACTCAACCAAATGCTGCTCACCTTTCCTCAACTCCACTTAATTCATCTTATCTCATTTAACTCATCTTAACTCAACTGAATTCAAATCATCTCAATTTAAGACAACTTAACTCAGTTTTAACAAACACGCCAAATGGCACGCTCATAAGGACGACGTAACTTACTAAGAGGCTTGAAGATGGCGTTCCCAGTCTCATCATTGTTCTCGTTGTCTGACACGTTCTCCGTTGGACGGTCTTTTTTGTCTTTCTGGACAGGCAAACGCCGGCGGTGGCGCCGTCGACGTCGATAGCTCTTGGGGACTCGCACACCGATGTAAACGGTGTGATGACCTGAAGCGATACAGATGAGGAAAAAATTGGTCAAAGATAAACCAGATAATAAAATTTCAAGAGGATTGAAGTCTGTTGTGGACTTTTGGTCCCCTTAATGGCACCGAATTGTGACCTAAGTGTGACCTTAAAATAGAATCTTCGATTGAGTGCACATGACTCAGGGGTCATCGCTGATGGTTTTACAATAAATTTGCCTGACTTCAATGTAAGCAGCGTGGGATTGATTCTCTCTCAGTGGCAGTGTGATTGTGAGCCCGATTGGTTTTCTGTCTCTGTGTGAACTACGACAGGCTGGCAACCAGCTCGGAAAGACTCCAGCACCCTTCGATCATGACAAGAATAAGCCATTTTGAAAATGATTTATTCATTCATTTTCCAAACCGGTTATCCTCACAAGGGTCGAGTAGGAAGAATTTTTGGCTTGGAGTCTATCGCAACCAACTATGGACACCAGGTGGGTGAATAGCCTGATTTGGTGGCCATCCAATCACAGGGCATATGGAGATGGACAATCAATCACTCTTGGCTAGGTACAATTTAGAGTGTTCAACCCGGACACAATGCATGTTTTTGGAGTGTGGGGGAAACCGCAGTACCCAGAGAAAACCCTCGGAAGCCTGGGTAGAACATGTAAAATCCACACGATGAGGACCCGCAATCCCACAACTTGAATGCCGAAGCACCAACCACTCACCCACTGGGTCGCCACCACAACAAATATGCATTGCAAAAATATTAAGTCGAATAAAGCTCGTAAGTAAAAAACAAATCTAATTTTCCAAATCAAAGATGTCAAACTAAAGTCCTAAGGCACCGATCTGTCTCAACAAATCATTTTTGATTTGACTTTGTTTAAAGATAAGCATTCAAAGTAAATTCTCCAAGTTTAAATTGAGTACGTCTCGTCAATGGCAGGCGATGGGTTAATTGTCCAGGACTTTCTTGTTAGGTTCAGGTTTATTTTGGCTCGCTTCTTGTATAAATATTGGATGATTTCCTGTTCATTGCAGGACATTTCCAGGTTACTTGCTGTAAATTTTAGGGCAATTTAGGGCTACTTCTGTAATCATGTGTTTAATTTATAATAAATAAACACAGAAATAAACTCTTGTTAGGCTCCCACTAATACCCAAAAGCAGGGATGGGCCACAATGGGCCGCAGTTGGTGCGGATGTTACTTCCAACCTATCAAGAGGACACCTTTTCACCAATCTGGTGCCCAATTTCAATAAGTAGAATACAGTCAGGTGCTTCCTATTTCTGCAGAAATCGCCAGAGGTGCCCCTTTCCAATCTTTGTTTCATGTTTTCTCAAGGCTCGCGGAGAGTGCAGGAGCCTATCCCATCTAACTTCGGGCATTGCATGTAAATCTCAATAAAAGCTTTTGATACTTGTGAAATGCTTCTAATTGGATGTCAGTCTACCATAGAAACATCTGGCAAACAGCTAAACCCCCTGAAGGAACAGACTTTGTGAAAATTTAATATTTGTTTCATTCACAAAACTTTTTGTGATCACATATTCAGGTTGACTACCTCTCTCTCTCTTTATATATATATATATATATATATATATATATATATATATATATATATATATATATATATATATATATATATATATATATATATATATATATATATATATATATATATATATATATATATATATATATATATATATATATATATATATATATATATATATATATATATATATATATATATACAATCAATTTTGACTGGCTGATCTAAATGAATTGGACGTCTACCGACATCAATGATCGAAGACTTAAAGGTCGACAATAAAATCATTGAAAAAAATCTCCAAGACATAAAGTTTCCCCCTCCCAAGTCCATTGTGATCCAAAAATAACCTTTGGTGAGGAATCTTCCCACGTTTCTCCCGACTCCCGCAAGCGTGGGCTCCCAGAGCTTACACTACAACGTCAGTGCAAATATTTGAACAGAAAAAGAAATTGCACGTAATTGTGAGGCCTTTCAAAATAGTGTTCGCTCTCGACACGTCATGACCGTTTTTATTTTTGTTTTTCTATTTCCAACGTTCACGCTCATTAAAGCGCAAAGAACAAGGTTGTTTGCTCAACGTACTCCTCTTAAGTGGATTTAAATGCCATCATGCCATCATATAATATTTACTACAAGCGGTACACATTGATAGAAGGGTTCATAGCAATGTTTGAGCGTACTACATATTTTGAAAGAGAGAAGAATTCTTGCCACAACGTAATTGAATCCAGTTGAATGCCGTCATGCAAAGCTCTAATGTTTACTCCAAATTGTAAAAGCACCTCCAGGCATCATTTCCAGGCAATATTTGGATGTTACACATATGGTCATACTTCTACTTACGAATTCGTCGAGGTACGAAATTTTCGGGTTCCAAAAGATTTTTTTTATGCATGAGTGCCAAGAGATATGTAAAAAATCCATGCTAAGAAATCCACCCAAAAGTAAATACATTTCCTTATCCATTATTTTATTTTGAAAACATTCTTGCGAATGCATTGATTCTCACTTAAGAACCTTTCTACACACTACTGGGCTCTCAATGGCTGTCTCACAACAACCACTATCCATGTTTCAAGATTCTCTTACATATCAGTCCACCTCGGCTAAATGCTCCCCTTATGAATGATTCCAATCCCCCTTATTGAGCGATAAAAGCCGTACAATTGCAACTCAGCACATATTTTTTACACACACAAATAGGGCACACGTAAAAGTCTAAAATGTACTACCAAGAGACGGCTTTCTGACGGCATCGGGTGAAAAGGAAATTCGTGTACACATAACATGATTTAACACAGATAGATTTTGTATGATTGTTATTCAAATGACATTAATAAATTATTTTCTTAGTGTTCCCTCATTTTTGTATTTCTCACTTCTTTCATACAAAATTGGGACACTGACAAATTTTAAAGGGTTCATTTGGTAGTTGTGTGAGGACCATGGAACGAATTAGAGAATTTACATATAAAGTACTGCTCTACTTAAGAAATTTTCAAGTTATGAAAACAGTTTTGGAACCAATTAATTTCGTAAGTAGTGATACGACTATATTTTAGAGAGCAACACTGTCCAAATAGATTGGACTTCACGTGTTGTTAATGGCAGGGAAAGCTGAGCATTAGCCAAAGTTTTGATTGATTGTCCGTCTTAAAACATCTTACAACTTTTACCCCTGCAAAAATAGACAAAAAATAACACTACAATGAGTCTCTAAGAATGAAAGGAAAGAAATATGAGATCACTTTCAAATGTTGGTCTATCGAGCCACGTGGACTACCAGTTTTTTTCAGAACTAAAAAAAAATAACAATGGTAGCTACTGTGAGCACAACAACATAACATTATTCACTTCCAGAACAATGCATTGTTCGCCTAAACAACAACGGTTGAATTAATCCTGTCGCAGGCAGCCATCTATTTTTCAGGCCATCTATATTCCTTTATAATAGCTCATAAACTAACAATGGTTTGTTTACCTTATCTTATTCATCAATGGTAAACAAAAATATTTTTTTGTATTTACAATATTTAGGAACATCAGAGTAACAAAGTTGCAAATCATAAATATAATCTATGAGGCTACATGTCTTAAAGTAGAGTCTCTAATGTAATTAATTCACTTCCTTTATTTCTCCCTTCTTATTGATTTCAAAACGTTCTGTCTGTATCAAACTAACTTCCTGTACATTTTATATAATTTTAGAGCATTTCCTTGTCATTTCTTGATCATTGCTCACTTCCTGTTTATTTTGTGGGATTCCGGGGTAACTTAAAGTTAGACTTAACCTGACCGTGTTTCTCCTCCAATATTACATATTTATTCCTATACCATAAAGGAATAATTTTGGTGACCATTGATGGCAATAGACATTTTCATTGGCTGTCAAACTTCCTCTTCAAATGGATTGGACGTTAACTAGTGATATACTAATTTCCCCTAATGGCAGAAGCATAAAAAAGACCCTTATTTGCCCTTCCCAAAATGACCTCAGGGCACCCATGTTGGTAGGAGCAAAGTTCATATCAGTCCAAGTATTGACATTAAATAAAGTCATAACTACCTTATTTCTCAACTTCTTTACCTGTATAAAATTATTTTTTTCCATATTTACTTTAATTCCATATTATTTCTGTTATTGGTAGGATTTTTTTATGTTGGTATTTTCTCATTTTTAGTTTAACTTTTACAGGTATTTTTCTATATTGATTATTTTTACATAAATATTTTGTATGTATGCCTATGTATTCCTCCAATCATTTAAGAATGTATTAAATAAATCTGAATACGGGCATCATGGTTAATTGCGCTAAATGCAGCGTTTTTAGTTTGACAATTTGTTGAGTCAGCAGGTTGTTGTTTTTGACGTCATACATTTATAAGCATTTGGGGATGCATGCAGGTAAGACTCGCATTGATGTGGCCATGCCATGTTGTCCCGTAAACAAGAGTGAAGTGCCATCCTTGTTGAACCCAAAGCTGGTCTGTGAACGGGGTGCGGGCCATGCTGTTTTTTTCCTCTTTCGCCCTCCGCTTTTGTTAGCCTGCACTCAAATGTCAAACCTTTCAAAAATTAAAACCAAAGGAGTCTCATAAACCATTGTCACCAAAATGTTTAATTGAAATGAGTTTACCACTTAATAGAATGACCATTTATTCATTTATTTTTTTTAACTTATCCTCCCCTTTTTTAACTTATCCTCATAGGGGTCGCAGGAGGTGTTGGAGTTCCAGCCAACTATGAGCACCAAGCATGACACACCTTAAATTGGTGGCCGGCCAATCGCAGAGCACAAGGAGAAGAACAACCATTCATGCTCACACTCATATATAGGGCCAAAAACTGTTCAAATAGTCTGGCGCGCATGCATTGGGAACCTGGGAGGAAACGGGAGTACCTGGAGAAAACCCACGCAAGCCCAGGAGTGTAAACTCACAGAGAGGGACCAACCCGGGATCAAACCCTAGAAGTGTGTGGCCGACGCCTTAACCACTGTCCACCAGGCTGCTATAGAAACACCAATCCATTCCAAGTGTGACGGTGGTATCAAATGAACGCTTAGCTCAGGGTTGCCCGACTCCAGGCCTTGGGGCCCTTCTTCAGTCTCTTTTCCAAGTCTCCCTCAACCAACACATCGGAATCAAATAACCAGGATCGTTATCAAACTTCTGGACATCTTGATGATGAGTTTATCATTTGTTTCAGGTGTGTTGATGGAGGGAGACATGGAAAACTGACAGGAGTTGAGCACCCCTAGTCAAGCCTGTCATCGTCAATCAATCAATAAGAAATAGAAGATGATAAAATAACTTTTCACGATCGGGTGAGCGGCCGAGTGGTTAGCACGTTGGCCTCACAGTGGGGAACCTGGATTCAAATCCATGTCGGTCCGCTTGTGTGGAGCTTGGCGCGCTCCAGGAGAGCTGGTCCCAATGAGGATGTGGTCACAGTTTGAATGTGAACTTCTGACCATGAAACCCTGTTCTGGGCATATTTTAATATTTTCTGGGGCCATGGCTTGTAAGTTCCAGACAGACATCACCCATCTGTGTACCTTCGTTCATAACGAAGCTGTTTCTTTAGTTAGTTTTTCTGGGTGTACATGACATTATTTTAAAGTTTTAAGTTGTGTATTGACGTGTGCTTGTGTGTGTGTCTGTATGTATTGTAACAAATTGGGCAATTGCATCTTGTTCTTTACTGCACCGTTTGAGTAAGGAGAGGGAGATTATTATTATTATTATGCAAATTAAATGTAAATAAATGCCTCTACATACAAAACCAATCCAAGTTATAAAACTAATTCTGGAACAAATTAAGATATAGTATAAATACCACAGTTTGTTGAAAATGTCATCTTTCAAAAAACATTTGAGAAATAAACTAGTTATGACTTTCAATGTCGATGCATTGATTTTAATGGGAATTTTGCCCCAACCAACATGGCCGCTATATACGAGTCTATTTTGGTTTTCATGCTTCTTCTGAGTTTAATCATTCGTACCACTACTCCCACTTCAAATGGATTGGACGGATTTATTGCCCTCAATGGCATAACATGAGTTAAATAATTGGAGCGGTCGGAAAGAATGATTAGCAGCAGGGCACAAGAGCTTTGTACGACTGCTTCCTCTTCTTTCTCTCATTTGGAAAGCTGAATGAAGGCTAGCACCCGTCGCCCGCGGCAACTGGGACTATCGGGATCCCCCAAACATGGAGCGCATGCTAATGATAGAGGCATCACTGACAATATACTGCACTTGTTTACAGTACATTGAACACACCATTATGATTTGATTGATGGATTTACTTGTTATATGGGAATGTTTTGATACCGCCATTTTTTGAAAATTTTATGTTGGTTAAAATTTTGTCAACTACTGCTTTTTCTAACAATGAAAACATTATATTTGGACTAAGAAAAAACATCTTAATTGCTTATGATATCCCCCCCCCCCCAAAAAAAAATCAACTTGTTACACAAATACCTCAAAATCATCAGTAAACTACTTGATAACAGCGAAGGTAGGCGGCCTGTCGGCCGAGTGGTCAGTGGACCTTACAGTTCTGGGTTCGAGAGTTTGATCGCAGATCGGTTCTCACTGTGTGGAGTTTGTATTTTCTCCCGGGGCTTCCATGGGTTTTCTACAGATATTTCGGTTTCCTCCCACATCCCCAAAACGTGCAGGGTAGGTTGGTTGAAAATTTTGAAATGCCTCTTGGTATGAATATGGGCCTGAATGCTTGTCTGTCTCCTCGTGCCCTTTGATTTGCTGGCCACCGATTCAGGGTGTCCTGGTGCCCCCTAGTTAGCTTGGATAGGCTCCAGCACTCACCATGACCCTTGTGAGTGGTTCAGAAATGAACGAATGAAGAACAGAATAAAGCACACCATCACACGTTAAAATAATTCAAACTTTTAACTAAAAAGCGGGTTTAGTTAAAAGTGCTGGTTGAAGTATCTAAGAAAATAACATTTCCACAGTACACAAATAACAGTCCCAAATGTAAACTGGTGGCCTGCCAATCACAAGGAACATGGAGACCGACAAACATTCATGCTCACACTCAGATCGGTATTGTGAAGGCTTTCTTCGCCCCAAGCTAGTTTTTCTTTAAATAGCCTTTCATAACCAAATCTAATTAAAAATATATGCATTAGATATCGGCAATCAGCCCCAAAAAATTTAGATATAAACATTGGCCTATAAAAATCTCATATCAGTCAACCTCTATGTGAAATAAAGACAAACAAAATTGCCCCAAAATCAACTGCTAGTGACCTAAGAAGCCTCAAACCCAAAAGGGAGTGACTCAGAAAATCAATAGTAAGATAGCTATCACTAATAGGTGACCTGAAAGTGCTCTGAAACCAAAGAGGTGAAATAAAACAACAACAACTCAGCTGTCAGGCTTTGTGCAAAAGCACAAAGTACAAAGCAAATCAAAGTAAATGGAATCATCAAATCATTGAAACATAAAAGCAGCAAAACACAAAACGAACAATAGTGAACAAAGCTACCGTAGCGCCATTTTGGTTGCGGTAACTGAATCAGACTCAAAAAGACATTGTAAAGTTGGACAAAAACTGGAACCCCACAGAACAGCAAAGCAAGAGCACAAAGTACAAAGCAAATCAAAGTAAATGTAATCATCAAATCATTAAAACATAAAAGCAGCAAAAACACAAAAAACAAGAGTGGACGGAGTTACCGCAGCCACCGGCTGCCGCTTAAACAGCGCCAATTTGGTTGCGGTATATCTATATATATATCTATATATCTATCTATCTATACATATCTATATATCTATCTATCTATATATATCTATATATCTCTATATATCTATCTATCTATATATATCTATATATCTCTATATATCTATCTATCTATATATATCTATCTATCTATCTATCTATCTATCTATCTATCTATCTATCTATCTATCTATCTATCTATCTATCTATCTATCTATCTATCTATCTATATATATATATATATATATATATATATATATATATATATATATGTATATATATATATATATGTATATGTATATATATATATATATATATATATATATATATATATATATATATATATATATATATATATATATATATATATATATATATATATATATATATATATATATATATATATATATATATATATATATATATATATATATATATATATATATATATATATATATATATATATATATATATATATATATATATATATATATATATAGATAGATATATAGATATGTATAGATAGATAGATAGATATATAGATAGATATATAGATATATATATAGATATACCGCAACCAAATTGGCGCTGTTTAAGCGGCAGCCGGTGGCTGCGGTAACTCCGCATATATATTTATATATATATATATATATATATATATATATATATATATATATATATATATATATATATATATATATATATATATATATATATATATATATATATATATATATATATATATATATATATATATATATATATATATATATATATATATATATATATATATATATATATATATATATATATATATATATATATATATATATATATATATATATATATATATATATATATATATATATATATATATATATATATATATATATATATATATATATATATATATAAATATATTATGTATAAATAAAAATGCTTCAATTCCTAGTAAAGGTCAGCTCTTCAAAATGTTCCCTCACATCCTGTTTGATTCTGATAATGCGTGTTTTACATGAAAATTTCAGTTCAGGAGATAAACTAGGGCTCCAAAGCTCCTCTATCAAGGTTCATAATGTTGAAATGTCACGCTGCCTATTTTTTTCTTTTTAATTTTGCTGAGGTTCTTGAAGATTAGTTTTTTTCCAGCACAGCATCCTCACACACACACACAGGAAGTCAGAGAAGGGTCAAGCTGAGGTGACAGCTGACAAAACTGGAATGTTTTGGAAGCTCGATTTGCATGACTTGTGCAAGTCACACTTTCTGTCCTTCACTTTGTTGGAATTTACAATATGACTAAAACTAAATAAGGCCCAAATTGGTCCCAGACAATTTTTGTTATAAGGCTATCTTTCAGTTTTACCCATAATGTTAATGGTTGCTCCAAAAATTCAGGTTTTCGAACAAAAAATCCCTTTATTTCCATTGAAAAAAACATTTTTAGAATAAAAAATGTATTTCATCCTACATTTTCTCCTTCCAATTGGCATATGTTACATATAAACAAATTCAGCAAATCAAGGTGCACAAATCTATTTCTCAATTTTTGGCATGAACGTTCGGTTGCACTAAAATTTTGAAATATTTTCCAAATGGGGGAAATAGAATCACACAATATAAACTGTAAGTGACTTGAAATGGCACAAATTCTGCAAGAAACAACATAGAAATTCCCCAAATTGAGGTAAAAGGCAAGTGGCCCAGGCAGAACATTCAAACTTCACACAGGTGGATTCTAACCCAGGACCCCAGTGCTGTGAGGCCAAGGCACTCACTACTCATCTGCGGGGCCCCCCTGATCTGAAAATTAATAGGAAATTACATCAAGTGGCACTAGAATAGACCAACAGAAAGGGATCCACAACTGTTCCAAAACCAAACGAAAATAACCTGTAATTGTCCCAAAACAGAAAGTGACCAATTAACTGGACATGTACCTGAAAAGGCATAAAAATGACCAAAAAGATACAGGAAGTGAGCTTGAAATGTCCTAAAATGAACAAGGTGATCCAAGATGTGAATGATATTATTTAGCCCCATTGACAGCAATAGACGTCCAATTCACTTCTACTGGCAGGGCCAAATGATCACCTCAGTCAAAATGGATTTGACGTCTGGCATCATAAATAGCAATCAAAGAGTCCTGGACTAAGGGTTAACGAACAATGAAAATCACAGTTCGTGGCAGCACTAGTAGAGCGTGTGCTTGGCTCTTGTCTTAGTAAGATTAGCAAAATGCAGATGACAGCTGGCATTTTAAAGGTCCAACGTACCTTCCACCTCCTCCTGGTCGCAGACATGCTTGACGAGGGAGGCCCCGCGGTCCAGCACGGCCTCGTCCTCCATCCTGTAGTAGTAAAAGAGGAAGAAAGACTGCTCACACCTTTCCTCCAATGACAGTGTGGAGCCATAGCGCCTGGGCTCCGTCACCTGCAGTAAATTAGGACTTGGACTGGGGGTCAGGCGGGTGCTGCTGGTGGCGCTCATGACCGCCACTGCCCACCACCGCCCCCGAGTCCCCTCCAAAAAACAACTAAAGTAGAGAACGTGCGTCGCCCTAGTACCAGGGATAAATTTGCAGCCGGCCGTAGTTGTAGAGCTGGTTTAATCCACCAAGTGGAAGGTGAAGGCAAGGACAGGAAGTGTCTGCTAATTGGGTTAGTCACGCCTCCGCGTAAACAAACGACGACACTTGAACTCATTCTGGTGTCACTGAATGACACACCTGGGTGGATTTCTATAACCACTTTTTGATATATTGGGTATGGACAATGGTATCGGCCGATGCTAATAATTTACGGTTACTTCATATTTTAGTAAAAAATATTTCTTTAAAAAAATATTTCAATATGAATTTACTGCACACGCTGGAATACAAAGCCATTGCTATCATGGCTTGGTCTGAAACTGCTGAACTTATTTAATGCCATTGATGGTGCTAGATGTCCAACCCGTTTGTAGTGGGAGAATCTGAAGAGCAAGAATGCATGTTTATTCTCTGCTACCATTCTGTTTCAAATGATTTGAATGCCTGTGGTGAACTCAATTCAATCCTCAAGAGAAGGAGAGCTTTGAATGTTTGATTATTCACTGTGAGCCCTCCCACTACAAATGGATATGACGTCTATCGCTGTCTATAGCAGCTGAACCAAATTGTTCTGATCAGTTGAGTAATTGATTAGCAAATGAATGGTCATCTATTTTGATAGTCAATAAACTGTTTGGAGATATCGCTAACCTCTTGATTGTTCAAATGCTTCTCAGAGTATGATATAAAAAAATGTAAATCCTTTTATTAAAAAACAATATGGTGGCAAACAGAAAAAATATCTTCCTTCAATGAATTTATATTGGAAAACAGACTATATTTGTTTTGTTAATCTAATTGATTTTATCTTTTATTTTAAAAGTAAAATAGGATAAAAACTGGTACAGTAAGCCCCGATTATCGCGGATAATGAAGACGAGACATGGCCGCGATAATCGAAAGACCGTGAAGTAGGATCAGCCCTATTAATAGTACCATACTACGTTTTCGCGCCTAAACAAAAATACAAATACTCTAGTACAATTGTCAAGAAGTGTATTTATTAAATATTAGTTATAAGCATATGATAATATTGTAATCTATTAATATGTAAATATAATCTATATATGTAATATTAGTAAATACTTTAAATACTGTACTGTAGTTAAAATAGTTCCTTTCGGCTTGATATAAATCCAAAAAAAACAGGCTAATGGGAGTTTTAGTCCAAGTCCTCCTGCATAGTCCAGACCTTGAATGTTTGCTTATTCATTCTTGATGTAACGCACTGTAGATTCATTTATGATGCAATCGAGGACGCAGGACGTTCAAGAGGCATTTTCAATGCTTATTCAAACTCCATACAGTGCTGGGAGAGTCTCGGCATAGTCTTTCTGTGCGCGATGCAAAATGTAATCCAAAGAAAAAGCGCGATTTATTTTGTTTGGATTATTTGCCGTGTCATTCTTCTTCTTTTCGTTCCTCTTATTTTTCTGCGCTGTATGCCAACCATTTCAGTGCCGAGGAAGAAGCGGTGCCCTGACTTTCGCCATTTAACACTGCCATTTTTCATCTTCAGCATGGGTTTTGACATTTTTATGACCTTTTTTATACTTGAGAACAAAAAAATGTGATGTACCGAAGCCACAAATGTGTGAGGTATCACAGTAAACCTTTTTTTTTTTACATATTATAATTGAAAATCGAGGGAAAGTTGGGTGTGAAACGCATGAATATTGCACGTTTTTTAAATAAAGGTTGTTAAAGTGTTTTTATTTGAAAACAAAGCAAAACAAAAAAATCTGTATAATATTTTTTTTCACCATTCATTATCTCATTCCTTCATCTTCCAGACGGGGCATCCTCGTACAGGAATTGATCCCGCTTCTATCCACACCACCGTCAGGCGGCTAGTCGTGATCTCATTTTCTAATTTTGATGAGATTCTATTTTAGCCAAAAAACTGAAGCTACGTTTGTCGGACCACACCAAATTATGCTGTTGGCCGGATGCGAGCCCTGGGCCTTCAATTTGACACCACTGCTTGAAAGCCTCTCCATATGCTAGGTAATGCTCAGCCTCTTCCTCTTCCTATCACCCCGCCCCTCCTCCAAAGCACAACAAACAAGTGG
The DNA here is from genome assembly GCF_051989575.1 of Stigmatopora nigra. Taxonomy (NCBI): domain Eukaryota; kingdom Metazoa; phylum Chordata; class Actinopteri; order Syngnathiformes; family Syngnathidae; genus Stigmatopora; species Stigmatopora nigra. The sequence goes on along the minus strand of NC_135511.1, from coordinate 3,378,187 downwards.
GACATCACATGCCCATCTACTCATCCGTCTTTACAGGATTACGGAAGCTTTTCTTGGATGACAACAAAGTCGTAACACCCACCGCCACAAACGCCGAACAGTTAATTAATGCCAAAATGGAAAAAAAAAACTGTGAGTCAGCGGATTAAATGCTGCGTGACATCATTCTTTGGCAAGGTTTATTTAGTGCAAATCACTAGAGACTCAAAGGAGATTAACCCTTTATAAAACAGTCAATGAAATGCAGTGAAGATATAAAAAACAAGAATGAATAAAACAATGAACTTTTAAATGTTATTATGTAATTTCAACAATAGAAAGTGATAGGGGAAAGGCCCAAAGTCTACAAGAAGAGAAGTGATAAAAGGGGAATGACACGAAAATGTCCCAAAATCAACAGGAAGTTAGCCAATATTGACAGGTGGCACGGAATCCCCCGCACCCCCCCCCCCCCCCCCCAAAAAAATACTATAGATAGGGATCCATTCTTACTAGACAGTGACATGGAACTTCCAAAGTGAAGAAAATCGACACACTCTTATCATCAGGAACAACATTTAAAATTATAACCATAGAATATATACAAAACAACATTTTTTATATTCATTCAGTCATTCATCAAATAATTAGGGTGGCCTGGTGGATGAGCTCTTAGCTCGTCATCCTCACAGATCCAGAATTGCCAACCTCCATTGACCCCATTTGTGCAATGTGCAAACGTTGGTCCTATTGGAGACGGCTTCAAAACGGGATATTTGGTCGAATACGAACAATATACTTCTGCGAGTGTCTGGTTTTCATATTAAAAGTTTCATCCAAGTCGCCATCCATAATGCATTTAACCCGAGCTGGCATATTGATAAGACTAACCAGTGCTGTGTACGGCTACTGCCTCTAGAACAACCCTGGAAAACAAATGATTTTTTTCAAAACTAAAAGACTGGTGGTTTAGTCAGCCTTAATAACATTTACTTCCCTTTTGAAAAAAAACTAAATGAAAATGTTAAAGCGATAGAGGCTACCTATGCAATTGATCGCCACGCTGAATTCGTACAAAACAAATCATTCATCAGAACTTGTAAGTCGGATTTCCAATACACTCGTGTTTTTGAATTCTTCCAGTTTACAGTGCAGTTGAATCAAGATAGCGGAAGCCTAGCGATGTTGTGAATTTTAAGGGATTTAAATTGGAAATATTTTCCAAAACGGGTGCTCCAAAAAATAAAAAATAATTAAGTGAACATTTTTGGGTATTTCCGGAGTTTAGGAAGGTTGTCCGGAGTCCCGGGGTTTGCATTGCATTTCCGGAGATAGTTGGAAGCCCTGCAGTTCTGAGATTAAGGGTTTAACCCCGGGTTTGGGGACGTGTAATCTGTTTTGAGTATTTTAAGTAAAAATAAATTTAAAACATTCATTCCATCTTCCATACTGCACATCCTCCTAAGGGTGGCAGGGTTTTGCCAGAGCCTATCCTAGCTGACTTCAGGCGAAAGGCAGAGGAATATCCCCTAGAATGGTCACCAGTGAGACATAGGGCACACAGAGAGAGAAACAACCATCCGCGCTCACAATCATACTTCCACCAGCCTGAATAGAGCCTGTAACTACCTGCACCGAAGCCAGGCATGAGGCGGCCAAGTTTAAAACAATTAATTAAAAATAACAATTAAAAAATACAATACAGTGAAAGAAATGTAATACATTTTTTCCATTCATTTTCTGAACCATTTTATCCTTGCTAGGTTTGCCGGGTGCTTGAGCCTATCCCAGCTTACTTCGGGCACACCGAATTGGTGGCCAGCCAATTGCCTGGCACAAGGAGACAAACAACCATTCGCACAGTACGTAGGGACAACAGCCCAACAGTCAACAATGAAAGTCTTTCGAATGTGGGAGGAAACCAGAGTACCCAGTGAAAACCCACACAGGCCTAGGGAGAACATGGAACCTCCACAGAGGTGGACCAACCTGGGTTTGAACCCAGGACCCCGCTGTGAGACCGACGAGCAAACCACTCATCCGCCGGGACACCCAAAAAGTATTAAATATAATTTTAAAATGTAATTTATTGCAATGTAGTTTTTTATTCACTTACCCTCACTCAAGCTAATGAAAACTTTTGGTAATGTTTTTACCAACAAGAGCCAAAGTATTTCTGAGAGGAACATTTGATGGAGCCCATACTATTTCCAGTGGCCCCTTGAGGAATTGCGTTGGAAAACCCTGATTTAACTCATTGCCATTCATAACTACAATTCATTTTCACTAAGAGCACTGATTGTGAATGCTCATCTTTCAGTGCCATTGATGTCGTTAGATCCAAAAGTTGCCAGGTCATGCTGTTGTTATCATCATTGCCATCTGTTGATCAAGTTAAGATACAGCAAGCCAAGCTTGCAAACTCAAGTCCACACATTTTTTCCCTATAATAATCCTCTCCAGAGAACGGATTAGGCTCGTTTGGCTTTAGATATGATCCTAAAAGAATAGAGCGGATGGGCCTATTTTTCCCCAACATTCCACTGTCACCTCTTCTTTTCATTAAATATAATCTTATGAGATTTCTCATCCAATAGTTGTTCCCAAACTGAAGTCTGTGGACCATTGGAGATCCAAAAGGCAGAATTTGTGGTCCAAAAAAACATATTTTTAGAAAGTGTTGAGTGGAGTTAAATTGGGCAAAATTCAACTGACTTGAGTTATTTTGTGGCCACCTGATGGCATTGTGGTTCACTTGCCTGACTGCGTTGGATCAATTCCCACTGCGTTGGATCAATTCCCACTGCAGATGGTGACCAGTCTAGGGTGTAGTCTGCCTTTCAAATGGAATAAGAACCAGCAAACCTTTGCAATGATCTGTGGTACGATCGATGGATGAATGAGTTCATTTGTGGTGCATTAATTTAAGTTTCATCAATATCAATTAAATTGAGTTGTATTAAATATATATGGTATAAAAGATAGTGTGTTTACTTAGATGACTGTATATTCTTTTATTGTGTGTTAAATTACTTTATGTCAAAGCACATTCCCTTGAAAAACAAGTTATATCACATTAGATCTATGGTACTTTTCCCCCGCAGCCCTTGTGGTGATAAGCTGTTCAGAAAATGACCATACTTAGACTATTATATTTATACTTAAATTGAGTTAGCTTTTGGTGACTTGAGTTACGAAAACAGCCAGAAAAAAAATACTTTACGTAATGTCACGTTACAGTGTAATGTGTTGAGTTGTTACCTTTGTTACGCAGCGTTGCATAATATTACGTTGCGTTATGTATGCGTTAAATTAGATTCAGTTTACCAAATTTAATTGAATTCAATATTTTTTTTATTACTCGTTTTTGCACCTTATTTTGTTGCATAGTCATTTATCACAAATGTATTGCTATTCTTTGCTGTTATCGAAATATCTATTGGCTGTTTTGCATCAATGATTTAAGAATCATCCGCACGAAAGAATTGAGTGATTTGTATTTTTATGACATTATTAAAAACGCCAAAAGAAAAAACTCATAAAAAATCATCCTTTACTAAGATTTGGACCAATTATTTCCTCATATTGCCTAGCAATATTGCTGGTTTTGCATTTGAAGTTCTTCAAAAGACAAAAAATGGTCAATATTATGTTATTTCCCGGAATACCCCCACTCAACCCCCACGCCCACCCTCACCGAGATTCCACCTTAATCTCTTTACTCGATGACATGAAATCTATTTAGTGGTCCTCTGCATTTTCTGGCATGATGTCAACAAAACAAATTAAATAATGCCCAAAACGATCCAATGGAAATTATGTTCTGTTTCTCAAACGGCAGACTAGGGGCGAGCAGCTGCACAGGAAATAACTCTTGCGAAAGACATTCCAGCGCTAAGCGCTTACAGATTCCCTGCAGCATGTCTCTAAATAACAGGGTATTGATGATCAGTGAATTAAAGCAGGGTTGTTGCTTTCGGTAGCCTTGCTCAGAAAGTCCAAGTGTTTGGGCCTTTGCAAAGTCATCGAACCTGTATTGTGTGTCCTCCATCATCAACAAGCCCCACAGGCGTCTTTCATTTGATGCCGTCTGTGAGACGTTGTGAAACCCGCACGCCGATATACTCGTGCATGTGTGCTACTGTTGTCATGATGCCAAAATTTACAACTCTTAAGATCAATGGGCTGTCATTTTTTTGACAAAAGGAGTTTCTACAAATTGAACTGGAAGTTATCCAGGAAGGTTCCAAAATTATCAGAAAATGACTCAAAATTGTGCCACCTATACCCCAAACTTAACAACAAGTAAACAATGAAGAAATAACACAGAAATGCCCCAAAAGAACAGAAAGTAAATAATAAACAGGAAGTGAAGACCCTAAAATCAAATTTTCTTGATATGTTTGCAATGTGAAACAATAGAAAAGGTGATTAACCAAAGTGCGATGACATCGAAGGTTTTTGAAATACAAAAATAAATTTTGCGATGTCTCATGAATGAATGGATCCTATCATTCACAAATATATATATATATATATATATATATATATATATATATATATATATATATATATATATATATATATATATATATATATATATATATATATATATATATATATATATATATATATATATATATATATATATATATATATATATATATATATATATGGTGAAGAACATAATGTCATGGCTCTCTTGAGGTTCCAGTTATTTCTACAAATCTGATTTTTCTATGATAGAATGATTGGAACAGGCACTTCTTTGTCACAAAAAACAATCATGAAGTTTAGTTCTTTTATGATTTTATTATGGGTGAACAGAAAAAAGTGAACAAATCTGCTGGATACATACAGCAGCTCTAATGTTTGGTAATATGTCCCTTGGCCATTTTCACTTCAATTGGGCGCTTTTGGTAGCCATCCACAAGCTTCTGGCAAGCTTCAGGTTGAATCTTTAACCACTCCTCTTGACAGAATTGGTGCAGTTTAGTTAAATTTGATGGCTTTCTGACATGGACTTTGTTTCTTCAGCATTGTCTACAAGTTCTCAATGGGGTTTAAATTGGGAAAGACCATTCGAAAACCTTAATTATAGCCTGATTTAGCCATTCCATTACCACTTTTGATGTGTGTTTGGGGTCATTGTCCTGTTGGAACACCCAACTGCGCCCAAGACCCAATCTTCGGGCTGATGACTTTGGGTTATCTTGAAGAAATTGAAGCTAATCCTCCTTCTTCATTATCCCATTTACTCTCTGTAAAGCACCAGTTCAATTGGCAGCAAAACAGCCCCACAGCATAATACTACCACCCCCGTGTTGATGGCGTGACCGGACATTTTGTCGACGGACGTTTGGTCGACGGAAACTTGGTCCCCGGATGTTTTGTATATATATATATATATATATATATATGTATATATATATATATATATATATATATATATATATATATATATATATATATATATATATATATATATATATATATATATATATATATATATATATATATATATATATATATATATATATATATATATATATATATATATATATATATATATATATATATATATATATATATATATATATATATTGTCGAAATTACTTGATATGTTGTGAATATTATCAAGTTTGCAGGAGGATGTTTGTAAAATTAAAGGGATTAGGTAATTACATTTTGGGTCAAAGGTCAAAGAAAAAGAAATAACTTATTCCATACATAACTCATTGACTGCCAGTGATAAACTAGTGGCAAATTAATTTCAATTATTAAAAAAAACATATTTTGGACACCACATAAATGGATGTCTGTAACCACCATTGGTGTCATTGATGGAGTCAATTAAGGACTCCAGAAAACTGACAATGTTCATTAGGCAATTTTCGAATGCACATGTATATTACACTTTCATAGTCTTTCTACTATAGTAAAATAGTACCCAAAACATGATGTGAAGAGGTGAATATAGCTTTCTGATTTCAGTTCTCTTTACTCATACAAAAAGAGATGGGAGCAGGCGAGAGTGTGTTTCAAACACAAATTAACCAGGCAATTACATTGCCACAACTTGTATTGTTGTTAAAGTTTAACATGCTCCCCCTTGAAATGACCTCCAAGAGAGAAGATATCCCAAGGCGTTTATCAGTCGTTTCACCAAAAAGATTGTCGGCGCTAACTTACCCCTTGCTCATTTTGATGGCTGCCGAGCAATTGGATTCTTTTTAGTTGTCAGATACAGCTTCCTGGAAGATGCACAAAATTGATCTAATATGAGTTTATATCCCTTGATGCTTGAATTTACATAGAACTGTTTCAGTGTCATCAGTGTTGCTAGACGTCCAATCATTCTTCTACAGATGAGTTCATCGCTATTAGACGTCCAATCCATTAAAAGTCACACTATGCTGTCAATGGCAGACAATATGATAATATAAATATAGTATTAAAAAATAATTAAACTGAAGATTCAATAACACCTAAAATTTTAAAAAAGAATGGAAGGATTGTAAACCTATATAAATAAATATGACAAATAAATACAGATAATAATGCATATATTACATTTTAAATGAATAAATACCTATTTTTTAATCCTCTTTGAATTGATTTTTTATGTTTTGTCTCCCAATTTTAAAATATTTAAATATTTTAATTTAACAAGTATAGTTATAATTTTCTGCCATCTTCTATTTCTTGCAATATTTTTTCACTTAGTTCAACCTACTCTGCATGTTTTTGGAATGTGGGAGGAAACCAGAGATCCTGCAGAAAACCCACGCAAACCTGAGGAGAACATGCAAACTCCATAAATCGAAGACCAACCTGGGATCAAACCCTCAACCTTAGCAAACCACTGACTCCCCCACCATGCAGCCTTCTGTTTATTTGTTTAGTTTAAACAATATTCTCAAGTACTTGTATATTACCACAAGGATTTTTGTTGTGTTTGTTAAATGTAAATTTAGCTGTCAGTTGTTAAATATAAATATACATACAGCACTTTCAAAGTATAAAAAAGTAAATAAAAATAGTATAAATATGTATTTTGGGTATATTCTTTGAAAAAGATTAAATAAATATTATCAAATGTTGTATTCTTATGGTAATATAATATATAAATATAATGATGTAAAAATTGTATAAAATAAAAACTGTACAACAATGACGACTAAATATTATTCTGATTCCATTACATTAGATTTTTTTTTAAATGTCTCATTGGAGCTTTTGCCATTTGACTCATGAGACAAACTTACTCAATGCTGACAACTGAACTCAAATAACATTTACACAGTTAAATTAGATTGGATTTTGAAAGTGTACAAAAATGAGATAAACAATATCCCACCTAGTTGGTGACCAGTCTACTGTGCGTCAATGACTTACAGCGGAGAAATGATCTTTGGCTCCTTTTCTTTGAGTCCCGCCACAGCAGCCAAGGTGAGCGAGGAGCGAGTGACCCTCTGACAGGAGCGACGCTCCAGTTTGTAACTCACGCTTGACTGAACGCCATTTCAGGCCACTCCTCCTCATCTTCCCCACCCTCCTCCTCCTGCAGCTGGGGGAGGATGAAGAAGGAGGAGTATGGCTCCATCATCATCCTCAGTAGAATATGTAACTCACTGGCTGCCACTGACTGTAAAAGACCTCCAATCCAGTTGACTGGAAGAAGAAAACATTAACATTTTGGTGTCACATCCTCTTAATTTTGAGAGAAAAAAAAATGGTCAATTGGTTAATGAGGATTTGGAGATGTTTTGGGTTTACTCACTGACTTGTTGGTAGTTCCATGGACAAGTGGTTAGAGCGTAGGTCTTACAAATGTAGAGTTGAGTGTTCAACCCCAGGTTTGGGCCTTCCTGTGTGGAGTTGGCATATTCCCTAGTGCTTGCATGGGTTTTCTCTTGGAACTCCTGTTGCCTCCCGCATCCCCAAAACACATGGTGGGCTTGCTGATGTTGGGGTTTGGGTTGGTTTGTATGCTTTTTGGCTACTTTGTCCCTCATGGTTTCCCTTCCTTTATTTAATCAGTTGTGTGTATTTTGTAATCAACCCTTGTATCTCTGTTTAAACCCCGTGTGTTTTTTAGTCCTGGTGGGATCGTCTGCCTTGTTTGTTTCATGCCAAGTTTCCATGCCAGGTTCCAAGTTCCTCGTTCCCCCATGTCTTTCCATGTCGGGTTTGATTTTGTTTTTTATTTCTGCATTCATTAATTTTATTTTCTATTTCCTTCTTGCATCAGTTGATTAACGTTTTGTTAGAGCATTCCACATCCTCGTCCCTTACTTGTTTCCTTGCATTTTGGGTTCCACTCCACGTTCCATGCCGACGCCACACAAGACGTAACAACTGAACACTCAAAATTCCTCCAAGGTATGAATATGTGGGCAAATGGTTGTCCATCTCCTTTAGCCCTGTGATTGGCTGGCCAAAAATTCAGGGTCTCCCCCGCCTGGTCCCCATAGTAGACTCTAGCACCTCGACAACCCTAGTTCGCTTAAGCAGTCAGGAAAAATAGAAAATGAATGAATGTTGATTTGTTGAAAGCAAAGAGAAATTCAACCAATAGCACTCCTTTTTTTTATTTTATACACGGACACACACACACAGACACAAACACAGATGGACAAGAAGAGATGTTTATTTTCTGAAAACGTTCCCTATTCAAATGGATTGGATGTATACTAGAGACAAATTCATTTTTTGTCTTGAATAATGTTTTTTTGTCACATGACTGCTATCTTTTATGGAACTAAGAGCTCAAACCTTTCAGCTATCCCACCCAGAATGCAAAATTATAATCTCACTGACAACCAACCGTATGTATTTGTAAATGACAGCACCATCAGGTGGTTGAACATGCTGTGGTGCACACAGTAATACTCAGCTAACCACACAGACAGACTACTCACCAAGAATAAAAAAATAATAGAAAAATATAATAATTACTTTTTTATTCATTAAACTAAACATATTGCTTGTATTTATTAATAAAATATTCATGGGTTTTGTGATTTTTAGGAAGATCTCATGAAGAAAAAAAAATGTTTCACTATGAATTCTAAGCAACTGTAGAGGAATGAGGCCACCTGATGGTGTAGTGGTTCACTTGCCTGTCTTTGATGCGGGCAAGGGTGGGATCAATTCTCGCTTGGTGGCGGCTGACTGGCGACCAGTCGAAGGTCTACTCTGCCTTTCGCCCAAAATCAGCTGGGATATGCTCTCGGAACTGCCGCAACTCGCCGAAGATGCGCAGCACAGATGTCGGATAAATGATGAGGAATGTCTACATTCATTATTTTTTCAGCAAGTCTAGTTACTTTTAAAACAACGGTGGACATCAGTGGAGACCCACTGCAATGAGTCCAAACTGATAGTTTTGAACAAAAAGGGATAAATTCTTGTTTCTTCCCATTTTGAGACAGGGATTTTTGTGTATGGGTGTCCTGGACTGACTTTAACCTTAAATACTTGGCTGACACTGAACCAAGCAAAAGTGTTTCTGATCATTCTTCACTGGCGCAAATGTGATATTTTGATTCACAACACATAATATTGTACTTTATAACATCGGGATGGCATATACATGAGACAAATTAGCGTTGGCGGGGATTGTCCCACATCCAGAAATGTGTAAGGCAAAACAGACAAAGCGCCAGTAGATGCAGGAGAAGAAAAGTGCGCAATAAAGTTCAGGGATGAGCTGCAGCGCACTGGCTTTATTTCCAATACCTCTTCAAAGGTCTGCAAAACCGCAGCCACCTCCATGCTTTTCCTGTTTCCCGTCTCTATTTACGCAACATTTGGAGTCTGGCTGGCTTTTGCCACGCTCTGGGAAAAGAAATGATTCCAGGAAACAGCATTCCATTTTCCCCGAAGTTGTTCATATTGACATACGACACCCGAAAAGCGGCTCCTTTTATTACTCCTCGAAAGATTTTATACTTCTCCCCCAAAATATTTTAGGATATTGACTGAACTGTACTGCATTGGAATGTACTTCACCGGAATCGACTTCACTTGATTTGATGGCACTGGATTGCGCTGAACTTCGCTCGAGGACATTCACATGGACTGCACTGCACTGGACTTTAATGGCATTGAACTGTGCTGTACTGGATTACTCTGGACTTCACTTGAATGGAGTAGACCAGGGGTGGACAAACTATTCCAGTAGGTGCAGGTATTCATTCCAACCTATAGGAGGAAACCTTTCCAGCAATCTGGTATCTTAGAAGTGCTTCTTGTTTCAACAGAAACTTCATTGGTTGGATGATCGGTTGGAACAAAAACCTGCACCCACAGCGGACCTTGAGGACCAGTTTGGCCTAGACCAAGGGTGGACTTTTTTTTTCAGGAGCCACATGGGGGACTTACAACAATATTTAGAAACTTAAATATTTATTTCTAAATAAGTGTTTAATCCATACCTAAATATCATTTCATTTGAATTTCATATCAAAATATTAACTCTAAGTCAGAAACAGTAAATGTAAATACGATTTTTGTAAATTATTATCAAAATTATCATTTCCCTCCGATTGGCTGGTCGCCAATTCAGAAGGGCCTCGCTTTGTGCCCATAGTTAGCTGGGAGAGACTCCAGCACCCCCACGACCTTTGTGAGGTTCAGAAAATGAATGAATGTGACATAAAATATTTTGGTAGGGAATCACAAAACCGGTTTGCTAACTGACTTGGTCCAGGATGTAAACTCAGTTGTGAAAGATCAATATACGATCTCTGCCGGTAACTTATGATGTCAGCTGCAAACATTATCTGGATAACAGATTAATTCATTCATTATCTCACGGGGGGTGTTGTAGCCCTTTCCAGCTGACACAAGGAGACTGACAACCACTCACATTCATACCGAGCGGCAATTCAGTGTTCAATCAGCCTACTATGCATGTTCTTGGAGGAAACCCACTTAGGTCCAAGGAAAACGTGCAAAGTCCACACAAGTGGCCCGACCTGGATTCGAACCCAGGACCCCAGAGCTGTGACGGCGACGCGCTAATCATTCGGTTGCCAGGCCACCCAAGATAGTAGATATCATATATTTAAACCTAGATGACTGATGCTCCTGCAATTGAATTGGGATGAGTGTCACGACTCATTGTCTTTTTTTTTTTTTTTTTTTACGAAGGGACCATTTGCTAAAAATAATATTGTGAATAGGAATGTATACTTGGAAAGAGCTATATATTTGTAAATATTGATCTTATAAATGCTTGTTTTCATAAACATCTAGTGATGCACAAATGGTTACCTTAGCTCATACACTGCCACTGACAGCAAGTGAGATCAGATTCATCGATAGTATGAAGGCTGCAAAGGTAGATCATGTTTTAGAGAATGATTGTATGGTTTGCTGATGGATTTAAAGCACATCTGGATGATTTTGATTTGTTTTTTTGCTTCACACATTTAATGGCATTTTTGAGCATTCAGACGTGCATTTTTCAATACTACAGAACAACAAACTGGATGTACAGTTTTGTCCTTCAAGAGAAAAGGAGTTTTGCGACACAGTTGAGCGTGAGAGGAGCCGTAATGGGGAAATCTACGGGGCCACTGGACGCAGTGCATGTGTTCCAAGCGCACAAAGATATAAAGCGCAAGATTCTCGCGCACAGTACCACAAACTGCACGACAGGATTCTGGACAATATTATTTGCCAGAAGTTTCGGGAATAGAAGAAAACTACATGCAGTCTTCTCCATCTTAACGCAGAGACATATTACACTTTTCGATCTGCCTAACCCAAAGAAAATAACTGATTGTATGTATGCCACGGACGATTTTACAGGAAAATCTCATTGACTTCAGAAAAATCTGAGTGAGCGCATAGGGCGGCATTAGTGGGATTGACAGTGACCATCCCCGTGTCCACTTCTTCTGTCGAACGGACATTTTCAGCCCGAAACAGAATCAAAACTTATGCCAGAAGTACAACAGAACAGACTCGACTGTCAGCATTAGCTTTGATGGCAATAGAAAATAACTTCTTGATGGACCTGAAACACACGTGTAATCTGTACCACAAAGTAATTGAAGTCTTCTTGAGAAAGGAGTATGGATTTTGTGTATAAATAAAAATATTTTTGGGTGAGTAAAATATGTCTATTTCCCTAAATAATATTTAAATTTTTCAGGTTATTATTGATTCTTTTTCATGTGTTGCAGCTGTCGCTGCATTAAATGTTTTATAGCCATAACATACTGGGTGGATTGATTCACACACAGCACTACTGAAGGCCTAAGTGTGAAATGCACGGCCCGTCACTGTCAATAAGGCAATACAACACAAAACATTGTGTGTGTGTGCGTGTGTTTGTCTTTATGTGTGTGTGGGGGGGGGTGGATATGTAGGTACGTCCATGGAGACAATGCAGGGTTGGACTGATTAAATGTCTGGCCTGAAAAAAGTCTTCAAGTACCGCTCTGGTTAAGTGCAAAAATCACCCGCCGTTGCGTCACACACACACACGCACACAAAAAAATCTCCGACGCAAGATGGCCGCGCGTTCCTTACGTCGACGACTCTACTTTACCCATCTAGCATTATATGTGTAGTACCGTCTACACGCGGCTGGAGTGTAGAAGATTGAATATCGGTGACCGGATTTTGGTTGACATCAGCTTTGTATTGGACTGCCCTCGATGGCCACAGTCATGCAGGACCGAAGCTAGCCACGACCTTGCTGGATCATATCGCAGCATCACCTGTAGTGAGTCGGACCTGAGAAGATCGCTTCTATTACGAGGATGGCGGACAAGAATTTACCCAGTCCTCGGTCAGCCTTGTCCGAGAGCCACGGCGGTTCCTCGGACGAGAACGGCCACCGACAACGCGAAGACAGCCCGGACGAGACGCTGTCGCCTACATCGGTGATTTACTTTAAAGAAGCGTTGAGTACTGCTAACATTAGGTTCGGAAAGCATACGAACTCGTCGCTGTCCCCCACGTCGACGCGCAAATATGACTTCCACATAGAGAGGGTCGACTCCAAACGGAAAAGTGAGTACTTTGTCGGTGTTTTTTTCCCAAATTAGACACTTTTTTAAAATTGCACATCGGCTTGACTTGCGGTCACCTGATTGGGTGTGGCTAAAATATTAGGTCGCTAAACCGCCAAACATTTGATAAACTTCTAAAACAAAATAAAAAGTCTGTTTTTATTTGCGTGTGCGTTTCACTTAAATTATTGTTATTATTCATAATTTGGAGAAAACGACACCGCTGACACCGCTACAGACAAATGTCAACAAGTTTTGTTTGTCACGTGATTGTCCTGTGGTTGACTTCCTGTTTTTTTTTTTTTTTTTGCATTTTTTTTTTACCTTTGCCTAATTAAACCGCGTTAATCTACGTTTTATCAGGATTATAAAACAAAAAGTGTTTATAGCTTTCCACTTTCAAAATTGTACAGTTAAATCTGATTTGAATTCGGGAAACATTTTGCTTGTTCATCATAGGGGTTCATAAGTATCAATGCTGAAATCTTGTGGCTGGATATGGTATTGGAGTTATCTGATTGCACTACTACCTGCCCCAGATGTTTAATCGTCCTGGAGTACATTTGATTTTGCACTATTAAGTATTGGTAATAGAGAATGTTTTTAAAGTTATTTTTGATTTATATTTGATTTTTAATTGGGGTATTCCTAAATAATTTACTGTAAATTTTGTTACAATTCTAGGATCGGGCATATTTATTTTTTTGGTAAAAAAAAGGCCACCCATGGAAAAACACTGAATTTGAATGATTCACATTCAGTGTTTTTCCATGGGTGGCCTTTTTTTAACCAAAAAATAAATATGCCAGATCCTACAACTGTGACAAAATTTACAGTAAATGATTTAGGAATGCCCCTATTAAAAATCAAAGCAAAAGCCTTTATTGTCATCATACACAGCTGCGTATAATAAAATTGGTGGTGCTAAGTGTTTTCCCAGTACTAGAACATAAGTAAAATAAAATTATAAAGCGTCACATTCTGTTAAGGTAAATTCTAAGATATTGCACATTTTTATTGTACACCCCAAAGTTATTGCACAGAAGGGACTGTGTGTCATACTAATGCAAGTTCAGCGTCCTGATGGCTGTGGGAAAAAAACTGTCCTTAAGTCTATTTGTCCATGCTTTGTGAGACATGTAGCGTCTGCCGGGGGGCAGCAGCTGGAACAGGTTGTGAGCAGGGTGCTATGGGTCACTGACTCAATGTTCTCGGTTGCTGAGGTATCGAGGGCTGGGAATGTCTTCCAGTGAGAGCAGAGAGCAGCCGATGATGGGTTGCCATTGGAGAGCGTGTCAGAAGAGAGCAGGAACTACAACAACTTCAACACCTGCCTCGCGTGCAACTACCAGCTGCCATGCAGCTGCAAAGTCTCCAGACCCCCCCTCTCCATCAAGGAAGGGGGTCAAGCTTCAAGCAAGCAGCCAATGATCTTCTGGACAGTGTTCATCACTCTCTGCATGGCCAAGTTGTTCCTCCTGTGTACCCTCAGGAAATGTAGTCGTTTTTGGGCCTTCTTCACCACTGTCGTGGTGTTGGTAGAATGCCATTTCTGATGCAACCTACACATGCGGGAATTGAACCAGGCCACAATGGTGGCAGCATGCATAGACCGCTGTGTCACTGTCAAGTTCTTCTCTACTTCCTTCCTTTTGCCCCAAACTTGAAAAGGGGCCCCAGTCTTCTTACAGTAAGAACAACTCAAATCCTTCCAGTTTACAATTTTATTGAAGTTTTCTGGTGATAGGAAATGATTAGCTGGTGGTAAGAAAGAATATGGTTAAAAACCTTAAAAAAGGGGGAAAAAAGAAGCATGTGACATCATTCAAGTGAAAGGAAAGCACAAAGAATGCAACTTATGGTTGTTGGAAACAAACTAAGCATCAATCAGCTGGCATCTAAGTGGTACCTATATTGGATCCTACCAGTTGTGTATGATTGGGTCTGAGGGGTATTTCTGGTTCCTTGGTTGCCTGTCTTGTCCTTCAAGGCTGGACTACTGAGCTTATATACTGGTCATGACCTATGACCTCAGGCAGGAAGTGAGGAGAGTTTGTTCTTATTTGGGGTTTTCTGCCCCCTGTTGGTCTGGAGGGTGAGGGCAGACGTATCTTCTGCATAGTTGACTTGACAGTCACCATTGGGTTTGCCAAAACTAACGAGGTAGTGACCAAAAACCCAGAAATGGCCAATGACCAGAGAAGCGACCCAGGCATTCCCTAAGTTCAATCATAAAACTTCTAAAATATACTAATAGCGACTCTGCTATTCCCCAAAATGATCAAGAAATTGGTGAAAATCAACAAGTGAACTCTAAGTACTCAGGATTAAATAGAAAGTAATGCCAAATTGGGCGGCCTGGTGGCTGGGTGGTTAGGGCGTCAAGCTCACATTGGGAGACCTCGACTCAAATCCTGGTCGGTCCACCCGTGTAGAATTTGCATGTTTCCTCCCACATTCCAAAGACATGCATGTTTGGCTGTTTGGACACTCTAAATTGCCCCTAGGTATGAGTGTGAGCATGAATGGTCGTTCGTCTCCTTGTGCCCTGCGATTTGCTGGCCGCCAATTCTGGGTTGCCCCCGCCTCTGGCCCGAAGTCAGCTGGGATAGGCTCCAGCACCTACCTCGACCCTATTGAGGATAAAGCATTTCAGAAAATGTGATAACCCAAAATTAACTAATAACTTGCCATAAACAACGATGTTATTTCAATTCAGAGTACTGGCTTTCAATGTTCATCCTTCAGTGCCATTGGTGGAAGTAGATGTCATTCGCCATCGATAAACATCAATGGCAGCCAGTGAGTTCAAGCTGTCGAAACGCCTCAGTCCTACATCACATCCACTACCACTTGATCGGTCTATAATTTAGCCCTTTTTGGGATTTTCCAACGTCTCCATTAGACATGGGGTGAGAAGCTCAGTCATCTGGGAGGGGCCACTTTGTAGAGCTGCTGTTCCTTCACAAGACTAGCCTGATGAGGTGGCTCGGGCATCTGATATCTCCTGGATGGGTCCTTTGTGGGGTGTTACAGGCAGGTCGACCCGGGAGGGTCCACTCCAAAGAGCTGGATGAAGTGGCTGGGGAGAGCATGGTGAGCTGGGGAGCATTCCCGCTGCAAGTCGCTGCCCTCGTGACCTGACCTCGGGATAACCAGGAGAAAGAAACAGTACTTTGGTAATGAGTGGGAGGAATCATTCATCCTTACCCCTCCCTTCTCCCCTCTCCCTCTCTCTCACTCTCTCACACCAACTGGTCACGTGACTCACCGCGCTGTCTGCTATGCCTGCTACAACGGTCGGCCATCTTGGTCAACACCCAGTGTGCATCCAGGCACCACCAGTTTGAGAATAGGGTGCAGGGAAATGCTTTTTTATTCTTCTTTGCCTTAAAATCCCTCCACTGCACAAAAGGGAAGACAAGGGTGGGAAAGGCGGTGGAGGAGTGAGCAAGAACATTGCAGCGTGACTGGGAGGAGGACCGACACCTGCTCCAGGCATCCTTTTTGTCCCCTGCTCGGGAATTTCGGGGGAGGAACCCTTAGCTGTCTTTTTTCTTTTTGCCAAGTCATCTTAGTCATCATGTCGGATTTGACGCCCCAGAGTGAGACACCAACACCCACCACCGACAAGATCACGCAGGCTGCTCGGGAAACCATTTATCTGTGCAACTTCCGTGTGTCAGTGGATGGCGAGTGGCTGTGCCTCCGCGAGCTCAATGACATCTCCCTCACGCCGGATCCTGAACCGGCCCAAGAAGGTAGGACAGTGAGCGGCCTCTGGATACCGTCGTCAAAAACAATCATGAGTCTGCACTTGAGGATGCGCTGCTTGTTGATGCTGGCCACGCCTTCCCAACAATCACCCGAATTAAAGTGTTTTTTTAACTCTTTGCCATGGCACAGTGTCGTGATGCAGTAGCATCTGCAAATGTCACAATCCACCAAAAACTGTATTTTTCTTTAGAAAATTCATTTCCGATGGCAAAAATGCAAATTTCCTAAATACTACTCGTCCTGCAGTTTTTGTCCCATTCACATAATCCACACATTATAGTATCCAGGCATACAAAGGTTACCAAGCCAGTTTTAGGCAAAACAATGTACAAACTCACCAAAATTTGACCAATATTTCTCAATACATTTTTATGGTCCAATGAAAAATTGTTTTTACTCCTTTTGTTTGTCAACTCAGACAAAATAATCTTCATTAGTGATGAGAGAATGTTCTCAAATCATCAGCGAGTGACTCAAAATAAAAGGGAAGTTAGTTGGAGTGGCCCCAAAATCAATATAAGGTGACCACGAAAAACCCTAAAATATGACTGAAGGAATACAATATTGAAATGAAAGTGACCCTAAAATTACCATAAAGTGATCAACAGCAAGTCATCTTGGAATGCTCCAAAATCATCATAAAGTTACCCCAAATCACCAGGAAGTCTCTCACAAATGTCTTCAAATCATAATGGGCATTTATATCGTAATTACCCATATCATTTTTTTCTGAACCGCATTATCCTCATTAGGGTGGGTGGGGGGGGGGGGGGTGTGGGGACGGGGGGGTTGTTGGCTGGAGTAATATTTCTCAACTGACTCTAGGCCAGAGGCAGGGGACATCCTGAGTTGGTGGCTGGCCGATCACAGGGCACAGAGACAAACAACCATTCACGCTCATACTCATGCTTAGGGCCAATTTAGAATGTCCAATCACCCTACCATGCATGTTTGTGGGAGGAAACCGGAGTACCCGGAGTAAACCCACGCAGGCCCACGGAAAACATGCAAACTCCACACAAATGTACATGACCTGGATTCTAACTCAAAACCCCAGCGCTGTGAGGCCGACGCGCTAACCACTCACCTCACCGGGCTGCCAGATAATTATCCAAAATGTACAATTAGTGAAAGGCCCAACATGAAGAGGAATTCCCCCTTAATCAACAGGAAGTTACCTGTACATAAGCACCATGAAATTAACAAGAAAGTGCCCCAAAATTAACTCTTTGACAAACCTTAACTGGAATAGGCATCTAATTCATTTAAACTGGGAGGACTGTTAGTGAATGTCCAACTGTCATTGCTGAGAGAGAGCAAAGCATCCACTAGCATTTCACAGGAAAAATGCTAATGCTAAAAATGTTAATATTTATATCGGAATGAATTGTGTTGTCTATGCTCTGTATGGATCATATGTGTTGCTATTTTCAATCACCTGCATGCGTTACGGTAGTATGGTAGGCAAGGGAACCAATTGGCCTACTATTGAGTGGAAATATGGACCACTAGACTAGGCCGATTAATGACACACAACAGCAGGGGTCTCCAACTCTAGTCCTTGAGGGGCCCTATCCAGTTTCTTTTTCATATCTCCCTCCTCTACCACACCTGAATCAAATGATCTACAAACTAGCAAGCTGTCCAGGAGCTTGATCACGATCCTGATTATTTGATTCAGGTGTGTTGGTGGAGGGAGACATGGAAAACAGGCTGGATAGGGTCCCTCGAGAACCGGAGTTGGAGACCCCTAGAGCACTACGGGCAATTTGCAATCCAAAAACATAGCAAATCATTGCTAATTAGGCGCCAACTGCTGTCCAAAATGTGTGTTGCATAAAACCAAACACTAGTGGTTTAGTCAGCCTTAATTATACTCACTTCCCTTATGAAAAAAACTAAAATTAAATGAACGGCGCACAAGACTAGTCACTTGTCAGAACTTTTAACTAGGTTGAGTCACAATGTACTCGTGTTACCGAATCAAACGCGGAAGTAGGATGCAGAAGCCAAAGGGAATTTCAAAACATTTAAATGGGAAATGTAAAACATTTCCGAAATGGTTGCTTAAAAAAATTCAAATTACATTTTTTTTTCTTGAGTTTGGGAAGTTGCGTTACTTTTCTGGGTAAATTCCGGAGTAGTTGGCAGCTCCGTGTTAATGATGGGCATGGTGAAGGTCAATAAAAAGTTTTATATCGATTTGCCAATATATACACTCATTGTACCGCACCAATCAGCAGATTTGCATTGTCCTTTGTAGATCCCAAGGACCCCATCACCATTGAGAGGCTGAACCTAATGAACATGGCCAAGCTGAGCATCAAGGGCCTTATCGAGTCAGCGCTCAATCTGGGTCGCACGCTAGACTCAGACTACGCCCCTCTACAGCAGTTTTTCGTGGTCATGGAGCACTGCCTCAAGCATGGCTTGAAAGGTAACCACGACTACATTTACGTCATTTTTTCTATCCTATAGACACCCCGTCCATTTGGACCAAGAAGGGTTGGTAGGCATCGAACAATCCAAATGGAGGGGATGTCTATTACCATGTATGGCAGATGCTTCTGCGGGAAATTATTCTTATATCCTTTTTCAGCAAAGAAGACCTTCCTGGGTCAGAACAAGTCATTCTGGGGAGCCTTGGAGCTGGTGGAGAAATTGACGCCCGAAGCCGGCGAGATCACAGCCAGCGTCAAAGACCTGCCTGGCCTCAAGTCAGTCCGAATTCCACCATTCCCAAATATTGGAGATCGCAAGTTCTATATTTTTTAAACATCAGCGATTTATAATAACCCCACATGAGTTATTATTATGAGTTATGTTGAACACAAACAAGTGAATTAAATTTTTGGCCATGTAACCTTTGATCTCCTGGCACCGAAATCTTATCACCTCTTGTGTTTTTTATTACAACCATATTAATCTGCTTTTTTATTCTTTTTCCTAAACATACAGACAAATAAAACAACACATTTGCGGACTCTGTCAACACATCCAATGTCAATGGAAATAATGGACATCCAATATATTAAATTAGCTTTTATTTTAAATAATTTGCGATTAGAAAATGTGAATTTGAATATAAAAGTAAAAAACAAAACAAAAAACAAATCATCTTATTTGATGGACCTTGTGCACATTTGATAATAATCTGGTTATTTGCTCTTGAATTATCAAGAATGCAAACAAATTTTGGCCCTCTGACCTTAGACCTCATGACGAAAAAATTTAATTACCACTTCCGTTAAATATTAAAAACATATCAAAACATTTCACTCGTTATCTTAAACATACCAACAGGTGAGGGCAGGGGTCGGGAACCATTTTGATAGAAAGAGCCATACTCAATTCATATTTTTTAAATGTTGATGCTTGAGATCCATGCTCCGAATTTTAGTCAACATACATGAAAATGTCTGCCTTTTTTAGTGACTTCACCACTTTTAATGTACAAAAAGTGTTTGAGTCATTTTGTCAACATTATTACGTTTTTGCTAATCAATGGATATCAATTAGAATATCCACGCACAAGAGTGTAATGGGAAAAAAATAATAATATAAGGTGCTAGAGGGAGTGTCAATGCCATCATACCAATGTAACGGTCCTATTCCTGCGCTTTCTCCCCAGAAGTTTTCATAGTTTACCTCATAGGTTAGCGAAGAGCCACATGCACCCATCAAAAGAGCCATATGTGGCTCTTGAGCCATAGGTTCCCTACCGCAGGTTCTCTACCCCTGGGTTAGAGGATTATTAACTCAGCACCCTGATGACACTAGATGTACAATCATGTAATTTATGAATTTGAAAAAATAAATACAATTCTTATTTGGACTGAAGAATACTCAAATTAATACATAAACTCCACATAATACCTACACCTATGATGAATAGTTCCATTTTCTTGTCTGATTTCACTGAATAATCTTGAATTCTGAACGGCAGGACACCTTTAGGACGAGGCCGCGCTTGGTTACGTCTGGCTTTGATGCAGAAGAAGTTGTCCGACTACATGAAAACCATAATCAACAGGAAGGACCTTCTGAGGTTCGGACCATGCAACCGAGTCACCTTCTTCTCACCAAAACACGGCACATAAGTCATTTTTGTACATTTTTGCAGTGAATTCTATGAGCCCAACGCACTAATGATGGAGGAGGAGGGCGCTGTCATCGCCGGCCTGCTGGTGGGGCTCAACGTCATCGACGCCAACCTATGCATGAAAGGAGAAGACCTGGACTCGCAGGTCGGCGTCATTGATTTCTCAATGTACCTCAAAGACGGCGGCCCCAGTAGCAAGAGTGCGGAAGGGTGAGCTTGCGCATCAACCAATCAAAAATGTAAAACTCAGAAAGCGTCACATTACCTCTTTGTCCGTCAGCGACGGTCAGATCACCGCCATACTTGATCAGAAGAATTACGTTGAGGAACTCAACAGACATTTGAGGTTTGTCGCACTGTGTTAACTCGCTCACTGCTAGTCCAGATTGTGTTTTTGTAGTTAGTCAAAGAACACATTCATTAAAAACAGCTAATGACTGTTACAGTCATACCTTGAGATACGAACTTAATGCGTTCCGGGACTGAGCTTCTACGCCAATTTACCCGTATCTCAAGTCAAGGTTTCCCATGGCAATAAATTTAATGAACTTAAATACAAATTAATTCATTCCCACCTTCTGGAAAAAAAACAAACCCACAAAAACTGGATATTACAATGGAAAGACATTTTTATTGGTAGTAATTCACCATCTACTAACAGAGTAACAAATAACTAGTGGTTGTGATTTTTAATAATAAAATGCTACAATACAACGGAGAGAGTGAGAGAGATGCGGTTAGAAAGACAGTGGGCTGAAATCATAAGCAGCCTCTCGCTGTCTCGTATGCTCGTATCTCAAAATTTGTCTCGTATCTCAAGGTAAATATTTGCTCGTAATTTTACTCGTATCTCAAGTTCTTCATATGTCGGGGCACTGGTATGTCAAGGTATCACTGCATTAATACATGTTTTATTTCACTAACAACTCTTGACTCCAATCGATTTGGACAGGGAGTCCTGATGGAGTCCCAGTCCAAACAGATTGGATGTTTGTCACCATCAATGGCAGCCAAAAAGTTGCATCAAAAAGGGTACAAATAATTAAGTGTGTTTCCACGTGTAGTGCTTCAGTAAATAATCTCCAGGCCAAAGTGGATGCGTTGGAGAAGTCCAACACGAAGCTCACGGAAGAGGTGAGAATGGAAAAAATGTTTCGGTCTAATAATGTAGCGAGCGTCACATCCTGTTTATTTTTGGGTAATTTTCCATGGGTTTTGGTTGAATTCCGTGTCACTTCCTGTTATTTAATTTTGGATTATTTCCGGGTTGTTTGTTCTTTATTTTGGTTTGGTTCCCTGTCAATTCTTGAGTTAAGGTCACTTCAAATTGACTTTGTTCACTTCCCATTGAGGTCACCTTCTCCTGGTTTTTCGGCATTTTGTGGTCACTTTCTGCTTATTTTGGTTAAATTCCAAGTAATTACTTATTGATTTTATGTCTCTTCTGGTTCCCTTCCCCATTTGATTTTGAGGGATTTTATGGATATTAAATTCTGGTTCTGGCTCCTATCAATTTGATTTTTGGGGGAAATCACTAGTATTGAATTGAGTACCCTATCAAAGTATAACTGTAATATTCAATAAGGTGCTCAAGACACACATTCATCAAACCAATTAAAATAATTTATTTTATATATAACCAAGTAAAATAATATATGCAAGTCTCATCTCTTCTCAATTCCGGAACCGCTTTATCCTTACTAGGATCGCAGGGGGTACTGGAGTCTATCCCAGCTGACTTCGGGCCAGAGGCGGAGGACACCCCGAATTTGTGGCCAGCCAATCGCAGGGCACAAGGAGACAAACAACCATTCATGCTCACTCTCATACCTAGGGGCAATTTAGAGTGTCCAATTAGCCTGAATTTATAAATGAAATCTATGATGAACAATTATCTGGTGCTCGCCTATTGAAGGCGTGCCTTCTCATTCGTAAAATATGTTACTGTGACATCATCATCCAAGGACCAAAAACATAGCAATTGTGTTATTTCTTTATTGCTCAGCTGGCCGTGGCCAACAACCGGATCATCACCCTCCAAGAAGATGTGGAGCGGGTGAAAGAGGAGAGTTCCTTTCAGCTGGAGTCCAACAGGAAGGTGAATAAAAGTCTGGTACTCTGCGATCATCTTGCTGCACTGCCTTCATTGCCCTTTTCCGACCTCTTAGGCTCTCCGAAGCGAATCGGGGGAAGGGCCGGCACTGGGCGAAACACGCAAGCAACTCAAGGAGGAGACGCTGCTCCGACTGGTAATCTTCTTGCCGTAAGCCAAGACAGATAAAATAGTAAAGGACATTACTTTTTCCTCTTTTAGGACGTGGAGAAGGAGTTGGAGGTACAGATTGGCATGAAGCAGGAGATGGAGCTGTCCATGAAGATGCTAGAGAAGGATGTGTGCGAGAAACAGGACGCACTGGCCGAATTGCGGCAGCAGCTCGATGACCTGCGTCTCATCAACCAGCAGCTCAGCCACAAGTCGCAGGTAATACAAAATACGCAAAATGTCAAACTAAATATATACATTTTTTTTCTTTTTTACATTTAAAAAAAAACAAAAACATTTTCAGGTTTCTCCCAGTGCTTTGCTAATCTAGCATACTGAATTACCAGATAAACATGTGTTAGAAAATAATTATTTCAAAAGTTTACCAAAAAGAAATCTCCATTTGGAAAACAATTTGGATTTTTTTCCCACTGGACCATCAAGAATATATTGAGAAATGTTTGTCAGAGTTTGGCTCAATTGTACCCTTTGACATTTAATGGCCACTGTGTTTTCATGTCCGTGCCTATGACACTAGGGGAAGGTAAAATGCAGACTTCTGACAGTCGTTAAAGATGTACAGTGGTACCTGGAGATATGAACGTTCCGGGATTGAGCTCGTATGTCGTAATGAGCATTTCCCATTGAAATTAACTAAAAACAAATTAATTTGTTCCAACCCTCTGGGAAAAAAAACCCCAAAACAGGATATTGGATTGGAAAGACATTTTTATTTGATCTAATTCGCCATCTATTAACAAAATAATAAATAACTTGTGGTTTAATAGTACTAAAATGTGTTTAATAGCACTAACATTAGATGGATTTCGTGGAGAGAGAGAGAGAGACAGACAGACAGACAGACTTTTTGCACGGCAACGCGCTCGTAACAACATAAACAAATTAAATGAACTTGGATTACGATGCAGACACACACAAAAATAAAATCAATATTACCTTACACTAAACTGAATTATGATTTTGTTTTGCATTTTTTTATACCCGTCTTCTCCTGGGTTGGCTCTATTTGCCCCGCCTTCACCCTGCCTTGCAGATGCAACCTCTTGAGGGTTGTTTGCTTTTGTCTTCCCTTCAAAATATTCCAAAGATGATGCACACAAATATCCACATAACAGGATAACGCACGACCACTTACCAACTTGCCCGGGAAGTAGTACTCCTTTCGTATTAGCGTACAAGCTCCGCCATTCGCACTGACTGACGGGATCTTTTTCGTAACTCGAGTTGCACCTGAACCTGAAACGTTCATACCTAGACGCATTCGTAAGTAGAGGTATGGCTGTATTATTTGTTGTTTTTCCACACATAGAATATTGCAGTCGAGGATTTGGGCCACTGCAGAAAAAAAGCCGGTTTGATGAAGGGTAGTGCGAAGAAAAGGCGTATGATGACAATTGATATTAAGCGCACAATAATTGATAAACATGAGTAGTGTACGCGTGACTGAGCTGGCTCGCCGATACGCATGGAGAAGCAGGTAGTTCGCCTCAAAAGCCGCGGTGGAATATATTAACCTCCTTGCCTTGGTTATTACACAAGAAAGTTTAAATGTAGTGTATCGTAAGATTAAAACTTCTTTGAGTGTGTGTGTATAGGAATCTATTTATTTAAGTTAAATTTAAAGTTTATGTTACGTTACGAGTGCATCCGTCAAATCTCTCTTTCTCTCCCTCCCATCCGCGAACTCCGGGTTCGATTTAATAATTCCTCATTTTATTATTGAACATCGTAACCACTCGATATTTTGTACTCTGTTAGTGGATGGTGAATTACAAACAACAAAATATTGTTTTTCCATTGTAATATCCTCTTTTGGGTGTTTTTTTTCAATGGGAGGGAACACATTAATTTGTATTTAGTTAATTTCTATGGGAAACAGTGATTTGAGATACAAGTAAATTGATATCCGGGCTCAGTCCCGGAACGCATTAAGATCATATCTCAAGGTATGACTGTACCAATTTTTAGTCACAAATTATGTGTTATACACGGGTGTTCATTATACTCAAATAAATATGGTATATGTCAGTGTTTTATTTCTGACTTCTGCCATCTTAACTAATTGCCTGCCATTGACAAGAATAGGTAGAAAGAGTGGCTGTGAAGCACTATTTTTCAGTGCCATTGACGGCACTGGACCAATCCATTTTGACCGGCCCATTCCAAGTCAATTGGACATTCGGTACCGTACGCAGCGTGTTAACAAGTGTATCTTTTTTTGTCAGAGCGCTGACAGCAGCTCCAAGCAGAAGAGCGATGCTGTGGCTCGCCTGGAGGACAAAATCAGCCAAATGTCCAGTACCATCAGACAGCTGGAGAACAGGTGAGCCCCTATCAACCATACCTTTGCAATGCCGGTGTCATATCTTTTCACTAAAAAATCTGATTGTTTTTTTTCTCCGACATCTCTTTTTTTTCCATCAACTTAAATTTTTTGGGGGGGTTTGGGGGACTTGCATTTTTGACCGATGCGGTTAGCGAGAAACATTTGGTGAAGCAGGCCAGAAACCTCAACTCGGCTGCGGAGAAAATCCTCCAGCTGCAGCAGTAACGCGCTAATCTAACCCCTCCACCCTTTCCCCTACCTTCGAGTAGAGCGGACTCACTGCGGGAAATACTTTGTGCTTCTGGTCAGACGCGCTCATCGTTGCCCCCTATGTCGGAGACGCACTCCGAATTTGGGAATTTAAAGCTGTATGTCAACATTCGTCCATGTAAGTGTTAGGCTAATAAAAACAGCGACTGAAAACAGATTTTTGGTGAGTTTTGACAATCTGATTTCAAAAAAACAAAACAAAAAATCCTTCAGTGCCATTGACAATGATTGATGCCCATTCATGTAGTTTCAAATTCTTTGAATGTGTTTATTACTAGGAGGCGTCCAATACTTTCAAAGTGGGAGGTTGGCAACGAATAAATGTTAAACCCTTCCACTTCAAATGGATTTATCACGTAGTGCTGTCAATGGCAGGCAATCGATTAACTTTTTTTGACACTCATTAAAATATTTGGAAATTTCAAAATAAAATTACTTTAGATAGTTTTCAATTCAACAAATCTATAGGATGTGGCCCAAAATCAACAGGAATGACAATGTCAACAGAACGTGACATAGAAATGTCAAAATGAATCGGATGTTTCAAAATATCAATGGGAAGTGGCTAATGTCAACAGGAAATGATGAAAAAAATGCCCCTTAATCAATAGTGACCAGAAAGCAACAGTTAGTGAATAATAAATGCTCACAAATTAATAGGAAGTGAGCCACTGTGAACAGGAACTAACCTAGAAATTCCCCAAAACCAACAGAAAGTGACCAGATATTAATACAAAGTGACCTAAAATGCTCCCAAAATAATAGGTCACCCATAAATGCCACATAATTTAGTGTGCCAGACTCTACTGGAAAGGGCCCATAAATGCCCCAAAATTATTAGGAAGTGACCTGAATGTTAATTCCCTGCCAGAACATTGCACTTTACATCGATTATTACATCTAATGCCGTCAGTGGCAGCCAATGAGAGGAAAGAATACACTTTTTTTTAAGTTCCCATACACGTGTCCACACAACATATCCATTTCAATTTTCGGTTTCTTCAGTTCTTTGCATTCGTTTTCATTTTTTTAAATTTGTTTTTAATTTCAAAGTTGTTTTTGCATCCTTCCATTGCAATTTTCCACCCCTGCCACAAAAAAACTCAGATGTAAGCAGGCTGAACGGGAAAAAGAAGTGGCATTGGAGGCCAACCGCCTCTTTAAGCGCGAATTTGGAGACAAGATTGAAAGTCTGGAGGTCGAGCTGGAGCAACTTCGGAAACGCAGGTGAGCGCCCATAGTTTAAAATGAGACAATTAAAAGAAAAAAAAAAACAATTTAATGCCGCCTCAACCACAACCAGGACCGAAGCTGTGGCAGAGCAGCGAATGGATCGCCACCTTGCCGTCGTTGAGCCACGGCAAGACCTCCCCCAAGTACAGCGAGGGCTTGCACTCGAATAGGCTGGACGGTGATCCGTCCGGCGCGGGTTGTTAATGAGGCTTTCGTGTCGTAGCCTCGCCCGGGATCACCGGCGACCACCCGAGAGCGGCAAGCAATGGCGGAGGACCAAAGTGGCCTCGATTCCAGCTTGTATGTACTTTGAATTGGGTGGTGGACATTTGGAACTATTCTAAATCGAGTAATTCCTGTTTGTCTCCTTTAAGGTCCCTTGGCAACTCTGATGATGTAGCGGTAAGAAACTTTTTGTTGTTTTCTGTATAAAATGTATACATTTCACCGAAATCAAGGCGCACAGAAGAAATGTACTCCACTAAAAATTGACAAAACTTCCCCACATTTTCAATGGCCCCATTATTTTCTAACTCCCACAAAACTCGCGTCCATTCACTCTGATTGACGTTTAATCCTCGACCTGCATTGGTGGTCAATTGTTAATAAATAAATAAAAAGTGACCTGTGAATTCCACCAAATCATCAGAAAGTGACCCCTCTAAGTGCCTTTAAATCAACAGGAAGAGGCCTGCAAATTCCCCATAATCAACTGGAAAAGATACAAAATGTGATTCTGTAATACCACACAATCATCAGAAAGTGAACTATCAGTGCCCCAAAATCAAACAGGAAGTGACAATTGAACAGAAAATAACAATGACCTGTTTTTAAATCAAAAGGATGTGATCCAAAATGTAGAAGTGACCCGTAAGTATACTAAACTCGTCAAACAAAATTAACTCATTGCAACAATAGATGTCCAATTATATTAAACCCTTAATCGTCATGTTTCAGTGCCCATGGACGCTTGTTCATTAGCCATCCTCTTAGTCAAAATAGATTGATCATCCAGCAGCATTAATGGGTTGGCATAAAATGGCATGTAATCTTTGTTTATGCCCAGGACGAGTCTTTTGAGAACATCAGTGATGCTTCCCTATGCAGCATGTGCCAGCAGGAAGCCTCTCTTGTCAAGACAAAGGTACCACTTGGATTATTGGCAAAAAATGTCCAATCTATCTAAACAAGCGAGGTCATCGGAGCAGATTGGAAAAAGCATAGCCGTTTGTTCCTTTTTCAGAGACAGTGCAAGAAGTGTAGCGGCGTCTTTTGTGAGGGCTGCGTCGCCAACGAGCTGCCGCTGCCGTCGTCCATCTTGCCAGCAGCTGTCTGTGCTGCCTGTTACACACTCCTTCTACAGCAATATGCCTCTACGTCATCGGTGTAGACTGAAGCGAGTGACAAAATGTTTTCCTGACACAACTGGAAATGCAAGGGGGCTTGTTTTGGGAGATCTTCGTGTCACGAGACGAAAAATGTAGTATAATCAACATAAAAATCGAACTTCTAATAAACGAGCCCAACTTGACAAAAAACCTTTTGTCAACAAAGACATTCATTTTCAATGCCACATTCAACACCCTCAAAAGTTTTCATTCACTCCTTTTGATTTTCAACATGCACCTGCAAAACAAAAACCTTTTGTTTTGATTGGTTGTTAAGAATTGATAGGTTCACCAATAGGTATTCCCAAATGCGCTCACAAATAAAACAGACATCTGACTCAAAACCGGTGTCTTGCGAAATAATCGATCCTGACTCGTCCTCGTCCTAGATCATTCTGCCATCCGCTGCCTCACTCGCATTTTATTTACATAACATTTTACAACATGCATCTCAGTTCTCAAAACAATTAAAGGTCTGCCGAATCTCCCCGAGAGAGCTCGTGTGAGCCAGTAATGAAGAAGTCGATGTTTCTCATAAAAATTGAAAGTCCTCCACATCTTCCCAAGGAAGTTTTGATGTGAACCACTTTCAGAAGTCCAGCTGCAGAAGGGAGTGACCTTCCCGTTGTTGATCATGGTTGCAAACAGATGTACAAAAAAATACCTTTTTTATTGTTAATAAGCTAAGCAACGCATTCTTCATTGTAAGCAAATATATAATAATGTAACATTAATAAACCTAAATAAAGCAAAGCATTCTTCATTGCAAGCCAAATATATAATAATATAACATTAATAACCCTAACAAGAATTCACTCCTTGGGCAGAATCAAACTTGCTTTATTTTGGGATGCAGTACATGGGGTGGATAAAACTGCATTTGTGTCAGCCAACATCTAGAAAAATATATTTTGGTATTAGGACGGAAATGCAACATTAGGGTTTGGGAGGAGGGCGGGGCAATCTTACCGCGTTTGGAATCTTTTTCACATTTGGTTTTCAGGAACTGAATTCAGGAAGAGCTCAAGATATCTTTCACCTAAAATAGGGACATCCATGCATTAAGTTGCTTTCCAAAAGGTGCTTGATTGACTGTACATAAGAGACTCACCTATGTACATTCGGTCTTTGGACATGGCTGCCACGGCATCCTGATGTCTGGCAAAGTAAATGTCGGCCTCGCCGCTAGGCCGGCCGTCAGGTCCCAGCTCCAGGCGGATCTTGGACACCGCCAGCGGGTTGAAAAACTGCCAATAACACTGTTTTACACAAAACGAGGGAAAGCAATAAGATGCATAAATCCATTACCTTGACGATGTCCTCTCCAGAGACGTGGAAAGGAAGTCCTCTCACGTGGATGTGGTGGGAAAGGTCGCGGACTTTGGGGGTTGAAACTGAACCACCGGCATACATGGAGCACAAAATCCGTATGTCAATGGGAGTTTGTTGAAAACGTCCATTAAGCATTTTAAACCTTTCAATTGGTGCCACCGTCCCATGTCACTTAATGCAAATTTACTTCTTGAAAAATATGCAGATTTTTTCTGCTAATAATTTAAAAAAAAGATGTATATTCAATTATTTTATCTTCATTAAACTTAAAAATCCACATTGAAACTCATAAGCAGAAACCACTCTTGCTACTAGGACTCAGGAATAAAGTAGATACTACTTGAAAGCCATCTGTCCGCAATGTTGCTTTCTTGCTTTTGGTATTTTGGCGCTTAAAGGGTTAAATAATATGTTTACCACGGTGCTAAATGTCCAATCCATTTGAAAATTTATTTTTTTTATGAACACTTTCAGTGCCAGTGATGATGGACATCTCGTGTCTTTAAATGCTACTAAATCTAAATGAATTTATTATTATAAAAGACATCTCATGCATGCCAACTCTCC
This sequence comes from Stigmatopora nigra, assembly GCF_051989575.1. Lineage (NCBI taxonomy): Eukaryota > Metazoa > Chordata > Actinopteri > Syngnathiformes > Syngnathidae > Stigmatopora > Stigmatopora nigra. The sequence goes on along the minus strand of NC_135511.1, from coordinate 3,347,895 downwards.
CACTTCAAAAGAATGGATTGAACGCCAACTCATGATAAACCAATTTAAAGAATTTATATTTCCAATGCCATGTGATTGACATCAGCATCCTAATTGACTTTTTGTTATGACCTGTTATGAACAGTCATTCGCTGCCACCATCCCACAGTTCAAATGGATTGGATGTCCACTACTCCTCCTATTAATAACTTAATTTAAGTTCACAACAGAAAGAGAAAATAGCTGATAACAATCCATTGATGGTGCTAGAAATCCAATCCATTTGGCCTCCATCAGCATCCAAATTTTTGGTTAAATCCTGTAAATACAGTCTTCCCTCAATTATCGTGACTTCCCTTATCGTGAATTGACAGTAGCTCCAACAAGGTTAAGAACCACCGCTTTAGAACATTGTTACGCTCTACTGGGCTCTCGTTCTATCTTATATTATGACAATAATAAGCATTCAATTCAATTCAATTGGCTCTTTCACAACATTAATAAATCATTTCCTTATACGTTTCTCACATTTTTGTGTTTCCTCACATCTTTCATGCAAAATTGGGACACTGTCCTACTATAAAGGGCTTAGTTGGTAGTTGTGTAAGGACCGTGGAACAAAGTAGAGAATTTACATATAATGTACATCACTACTTACAAAATGTTCAAGTTACGAAAAAATTGCTGGAACCAATTTACTTCGTAAGTAGAGGTACGACTGTAAATAACTGAACTTTGTCAGGGGCCCGGAAAAAAAAATATGGTAGATCGCGAAAAAGTTGGCTCCTTGAAAAGTAGATTTTTGAGAAAAAAAAGTTTGAGCACCCCTGATCTTGTGCTTTCAATGGCAGCTTTGTCATCATGGTAATCTCATTCACTTGAACCCAGTACAATGACCAAGAAAAAAGACAAAGTTCCCCTCAAAGAATTAAAGTCTAACCAGGGCTGCTTCTCTTCACGCTTGTTGTGTCGTTTGCTCGGGAAGAAATCCTCCAGTTGGAATCAATCTCTCGACTGCTGCTGGGAAATACTTCAATGTATCTGGCATGGGTAGAAAAAAAATGACGGTAAATCAATGTTTATGTTGCATGTGTAAAAAAAAAATGGTCTGACCTGTTTCCTATGAGATCTCTGTCTCGGCGTAAAGCTTCATCAGCTGCTTCCTGCGTGGAAAACCACACAAAGGCCTCCCCGGTTCTTCTCCCTCTGTTATTGAGCACCATGGTGATGCCTTTCTCCACAATCTCCAAACCTGATAAACAAAACAAGTGGTTACTGGCAATATTCCCTCTAAGATGCTGGCAAGAGTTTTCTGATTTTGTAGAAAAGGGGCACCCTGACAAGCTGGCAAGTGGTCGCGCGTTATCGTATTGTGAGGACATTTGTGCACGTCATTTTCGAAGCATTTTGAAGGCAAGGCAAAACCAAACAACCCTTGATGCGTTCCTTTTAAAAACTCCCGCTAAAAGTCCGGGTGGAGTCAACCCCGAGAAGGAAGATAGAACAAATTAAAACAAAAGTAGAATTAAGATTTGTGTAAAGTCACATTATACATATGTTTGAGTGTGTCTGTAGATATTAATCCAAGTTTATTTGAATTTGTTTGTTCTGTTACGAGTGTGTTGCTTTCCATCCCCGAGAAGGAAGTGTGTTGTGTGAGTGTGTTGCGAGTGTGTTGCTTTCCTTCCCTGAGAAGGAAGATAGAACAAATTAAAACAAAACTAGAATTAAGATTTGTGTAAAGTCACATTATACATATGTTTGAGTGTGTCTGTAGATATTAATCCAAGTTTATTTGAATTTGTTTGTTCTGTTACGAGTGTGTTGCCGTGGAAAGCCCCCCCCCCTCTCTCTGCCTGTCTATCTCTCCCCTCCGTGAAATCCGTCCAATTTTAATATACTACTATGAAACACATTTTAGTACTACTAAACCACTACATAGTGATGCGTTACTTTTTTAATATATGGTGAATTAAAAGAAATAAAATATTCTTCCAATCCACTATCGTGTTTTTGGTGTTTTTTCGGAGGGTTGGAACAAATTGATTAGTTTTTAGTTCATTTCAATGGCAAACGTTCATTCGAGTTACAAGAATATCGACATACGAGCACAATCCCAGAACGAATTAAGCTCGTATTTTAAGGTACCACTGTATATAATTATTTTTTTCTTAAATTTTTTTTCCCATGAACTCATGGACGAGTAGGTAGTACGCACGACTCACAGTTCAGAGTTCGAGGGCACCTGATGGGTTAGGACTTTACTGTGTGGAGTTTGCATGTTCTACCCGGGCCTGCGTGGGTTTCTTCTGTGTACTCTGGTTTCCTCCTACACCCCAAAACCATGCAGGGGAGGGTGGTTGAACTCGCAATAGTGTCCCTAGTTATGAATGTGAGCGTGAATGGTTGTCCGTCTCCTTGTGCCCTGCGATTGGCTGCCCACCAAGCCAGGGTGTACCCTGCCTGCTGCCCATAGTTGGCTGGGATAGTCTGCACTACCCCCACGAACCTTGTGAGGATAAAAGGAATGGAAAATAAGTGACTAATTTGGTATCATTGTTTTTTATCTTTCTTGGCTTTAGGACTTTTCACTTTTTAATTGAGGATAAGCAGAACGGAAAATGAGTGAATAGTTTGTAGATTTTTTTTTTCAATTAAATTACTATATCTTTTAATTAAAATTGTTTTCATATACTTACTTGGTCCTTCAATGGATAATGTATATTTGTTAAATGTAAATTCATGTTGTTTTTGAAGGAAAAAAAACCCTTTCATATCCCTGGCATCTGAACATTAAAATAAATTGCAAAATGAAAAAAACGTGTTACCATTTTTTGCACTGGCCTTCAATTGAACAACAATATCATTACCAGAAAAGAAGCGCACAATCTCATCCTCGGTGCATGTGAAAGGAAGACCGCGGATTCGGACCACCCTGGTGTCGGCGGGGTGCAATGCCGCTTTCTTCAGGATTTCCTCAGCCTCGCTGTTTGTCACCTCATACACTGAAATGGCAGAAGAGGAAAAGCATGAGGCAAAGAGTCTTAAAAAAAATTAAAAAAATAAAAAATAAAAAAACATCACTATATTATTCCAAACCTTCCACGTAGCGAGGTCCGAGGTACTGCCGATGCTTCTCCAGCGCTTTGCCGACATCCTCCTCGTGCTCCATTTCCACAAAAGCACGTCCGGACGGCCTTCCCTGGTGGTCGACCGTCAGATGCACTCCTGACACGCCGTCACGGATGCGACAATCTAGAGACACAGGGGTTAAGTGGCTTAACGAATGTATGCTCCACGACGCGTTACTAAAGCTGTTTTTACAAATGTATTTCGCGATATATTGCGATATTACATTGCAAAGTTGATCACACTGGTCCTGTGTGGTCAGAGAGGTTGACTGTATGCCCAGACATATGAAAACATTGAGGAAACATTGCCCATAATTGAATCGAATCATGACCTGTTAATCTTGATACGAATCGTATTGCCAGATATGAGGCAATGCAAACCTCAATGTGTTACTCTCACCTGAGAAAAAGTGCAGCAGTTCCTGAGCTGTGCACGACCACGGAAGGCCTTTCACCTGTACAATGTACACCTCCTTCTTTTGGGTGGTCGGTGTCTCAGGTTGGTAGGCTGGGAGAGGAGGATATACTTCCTCACATGACGCCTTCAAAAGAATGAGGAGTAACAAAATTAAAAATAAATCCAGCATCACATTTCAAACTAAAATTTGATTTGAAAGAAAAAAAAAGAACAGAGCTTTCATGTTTGTGAGCAAAATGACATGAACTAAGCTTATTGGTCAAATAAATATTGCTGTTAAAGACCAGTGGTTATCTTTCATCGCTTCAATGGGAAATTTGCAAGATCAGGTCACACTGATACTAAACCCTTGGTCAAAGGTTTTGACTCTCACAAAACAGAATGGTGAAAAATCTCAAAATTTAAAACCGTGCGAGTATCATTTGATGTGACAAGTGTTGTTAAAGTAAGTTAAGTATAAATGTTGTAAGTGACCTGCTCAGGGGGGTGATGCGAGGTATCCATAACAGCAGAATGCCAAGTTATGAGTCCGTTACTATCACTTATTTAGGTTTTTTGCCGAGTAAACGCACTTTATGGAGAAGCACTACCAATTTCATCATGCGCAGTTTCTGAGTGCGATGACAAGTAGGCTTTCGTTGTTGAGGATGACGACAGGGCCTATGTCAGATTATTATTATGTTTAATAGGGAGCCACTGAACTGGCCCCAATTTAGACAATTGACAGCTTGAGCTCTGGCAGCTGGGGGTAGACTTAGAAAAATAATATTAAAAAAAAACAAAAAATAAATAATTTAAAAAAAAAGGAACATATGCATATATTTTATTTATTAGTTAAATTGTCCATAGGAAAATACATACCACACCATTATACTTTGATGTTAAAAAGGTCACACAAAATATCATTTTGAGTGATTGAAGACCCACAAATACATGTCCAGCAGTATAATTGTATTTATTATACTTCGATATTTATTAGGGGTGGCCCGTCTGGCTGAGTGGCCGGCGCGTCGGCCTCACAGTGGGAGACCTCGGTTCAAATCCATGTCGATCCACCAGTGTGGAGTTTGCATCTACTCTCCGGGCCTGCGTGGGTTTTTCCGGGCACCCCGGTTTCCTCCCACATTCCAAAGACGTGCATGGTAGGCTGATAGGACACTCTAAATTGCCGACGAGTGTGAGCGTGCATGGTTTTGTTTTCTTGTGCCCTGTATTTGGCTGGCCACCAATTCAAGGTGTCCCCCACCTCTGGCCCCAAGTCAGCTGGAATGGTCTCCAGCACCCCCTAATACCCTGGTGGGATAAAGTGGTTCAGAAAATGAGATGAGATATTTATTAGATACTTTTTGGAAGACAATTTAAAATAATTAAAAATGACTGATTTAAATATTAAAAACGACTTACTTTGAAATGAACTTAAGGAAGAAGGTAAACCTGACTGCGTACCGTTATTTGATTTTTTCTTTTTTAATCTTTGGTTGCTCATTGCCAGTAATATTAGAAATTGTTTAAAATGCTGCTGCATTCATATTAACCACACCATAACTATGATGTGTTACTACTTAGGACTCTAAGAAGTGAAAAAACACGTTAACGAACTTCCAACCATTCATTAAGGTTTAACTTGATTGATGATTTAGCGCATTCGCTGCCAATGACGGCAGCAGACGTCCAATCAAATTATAATGCCGTTAAGCAGCCCCGAGCAGTCTGAATGGATTTTATGTCTATCACCATCAATGGGATTAAGACAAAATGTTCTAAAAATCGATCGATCTAGCGTCTATAGCTGTCTATTTCAGTGAATAAATTAACAACTGACTGGAAACAGGTGATGCTTACGCTGTAGTAAACAGGTTACACTGACTCACCTTACTGCACAGGCTACGCTTGCTAGTTGTAGAAAGGGCAGAGTACCGTAGACGACAGAATGCCTGAGGAACTTGACCGACAGTTGTCCCGGTCGCGGTGAAGATCCACGAGGGTCGTGATAATAGAACACACTTGGTGCTCATGCGGGTTTGGTGACTAAGCGTCAGGCAACGTTGGAAGAACGCCATCACAGACCTACTACTTGCACACATTCTCGCTATCCTCGACTCAACAAAGCTCGTTTCGGGATTTTAAAACGACTCGGGTGTCAAATTTATACCCGATTTTTTGACGTCCAGCGGAAGATGGACTAAAAAAAATAGCAGACCGGAACTATTCACATGGGTCAAATAATCAAGGACGATACACACACGCGACGATCCTGGTGGTGTGTAGTTGATAAATACTTTGATTTCCGGTTTAAGATTCAAAATAAGACACATTTTATCCTAATGTTAAAACATATGTAGGTTTGAGTACTCATATTCCATCGATTAGATATGGTTTTCTTATTTTGATATTTACATTGTTTTTGTACTGTAAAAGTATTTCAAAAGATAAGATTAATAATAGTATTTGCTTTTATTGTGTACTTGAAGCACACAGAGAAGTGACGAACCACTCAGACGCTTGTCAATGTTTTGTAATGTCTCGGGTGTAAATATCATATTATGACGCTGGATTTCATATTCTTGCTATTAGTCAGAAATGACAGGAATTGTAATTTAGTAGCCATTTTACGCCATAGCCATTCGACAATCATCAAATTATAATCAACTGAACGTGCATTTTGATATAGCTATAGATTTCAAAGTGTTTTTTGTTTTTATTTTTCATGTGTTTTATCGAGAAAAAACATTAATTTCACAACCATCTCATTTTTATGATAAACCAGAACTTATGATGCCTTCATCTGTGCATAGTAAAAATAAAAATATTTTTAAATATATAATGACACTGTGCAAAAATTCAATGTGTATGGAAGAAGCCATAAATAATAAAATGCCGTTTAGAAGTCCCGGAATACACTTTGAATATTGGCAGTTGTTTCTCTACAGTAACTTTTATTATTTATTGCGCTAATCGAAACGATAATATTAAAGTAGTTTCAAGAAGAACTTCACCTCCCATGTTGCTTATCGGCTGATTGAGCTTGTTGCCTTTTGAGTTACGTTTGGGCTGGACACTTTCTCATCTGGCAACCCAAGGAGCGTCACAAGGCGGGACATTCAAAACTCCTGCGACGAACGCGTCGATTTTATCATTTTCCTCTTTCCATGTTAATATAATAGAAGTGTACGTTCTCTCAAATTAAGAGATATGGACGACGGGGACCCTGCCACCGTAAAAAGCAGAAAAGGTCAGAAACTTGCTTTAATTTCTAGACAATATCATTTTGAGGATTTATTAAAATTGTAATGCTAAGTATGCTAACCCGGAACACGGTAGTACTGAACGATACAACTTCGAAGAAAAGTCTCATTTCCATGGTTATACTATTCACTATTATGAATTTAACCGCCAATTTTAGTATAAAAAAAGAAACACTTGCGCTTGAAATTGATCATTTCTATCTGTTAAAACGGACTTAGGAGCTGAACTAGCTACATAATGGGTGTGTATACATGCATGTCTGATTGACAATGTATGAGGTAGATGACAAATACTACCTTATGTCTGTTTTAACAGATAGAAATGATACATTTTAAGTTCGATTGTTTCTTTTTTTCTTAAAATTGTGTATGTGTGCGTGCGTGTATTTGTGTGTATTTGTATGTCTTTGTATGTATTTGTACAGCTCTGAATTTCCAGTGGCATTGAGGTGTTAGTCATTCTGCTGCGTTTTGTTCACAGCTCGTCCCATGGCTGAATGATTCCAAAAAAGACTTAGCAGAAAGAAGCCATTTATATACTTCCTTTATCAATCAACCCGGAATGACAGCAAGCACACTAATTCAGTGAACTATATATACCAGCATGCACCGCGCACTACTTCTACGGGAAATAGAGTCGGCAGCTGCTTGCCGTATAGTTGCGAGACCTGTTGCAGCTCAATAATGATCCATATATACGGCGCAGGGTCAGCTTTTGATAAAAAAGGCTCTTAGGTGTGTCTTATAGTGCTGAAAATACAGTTAAAAAATAAGCCCAAAAATTAATTAATTAAAAAAATGAAAAAAAATATATTTTTAAAACAATCCCAGAAAATAAATTAATTTGGAAAATAGGTTTAATAAAAATAATTATAAAAACAACCCCCCAAAAATTACTTTTAAACATGTTTTAGTAATATTAAACCACTAGTTATGTGTTACTTTGTTAATAGATGGCAAATACATACAAACAAAATAAAACATTTTTTCCAATCCAATATCCTGTTTTTGGTGTTTTTTCAGAGGTTTGGAACAAATTAATTTTTGTTTTTAGTTGCTTTCAATGGGTAACGTTCGTTTGAATTACGATAACTTACTTATTTTTAAGGTGAAAGCAATAAGCTTATGTACGTACGGCACTAAAGGCCTAAAAGTCCCTCCATTTTGTCGTTCAGTACAGAGAAGACGTGCAAAGGAGTCTTTACTTTTTATTACTGATTTTGTTTCAATAGCGTAGCGAGGTTAGTTGGTGGAATACGACTGTCCGAATTGCCTTGCAATATCAGTCAATATGTCGTATGTTTGGACAGTCATTTGCATATCAAAGGGTTTGGTAACTAGAAAATGTTGTACCTATAGGCATTCCTACGTAGAGGTAAAGTTTCGCTATTTTCATTTATCTATCACGCATTCCGCAGTACAAATGGTAGGGGAAACATATTAAACAATGTGATGATAAACTAAAATGCCATTGATCTTTTTTTACACAGAGCTACGCAAGGAGAAGTTGATGGAATACTTGACAAATAAAGCCAAAAACGTCTCCAAGTAGGATGCTACATAATTTTTTGGTTGGAAGGTCCCGTATTGATCCAAATATAAGACGATGTTTTTTTGCATTGAAATTAGAACAAAAAAGTATCAGACGCCTTAAAAGCTGGCCTAGAATTTGCACCTTTAATGGCTTTAAAGGTCTTTAACCCTTTGATGGTTAATTGAATTAAATGCCTTTATTGTCATTATACAAGTATAATTAGATGTAAATCTTCACCATGAAGTGCACAAATAAATAATAACTAAGTAATAATTAAATAAGTAGTCAACACCAATAAGTAGTCAACACCAATAAGTAGTCAACACCAATAAGTAGTCAACACAAATAAGTAGTCAACACCAATAAGTAGTCAACACCAATAAGTAGTCAACACAAATAAGTAGTCAACACCAATAAGTAGTCAACACCAATAAGTAGTCAACACCAATAAGTAGTCAACACCAATAAGTAGTCAACACCAATAAGTAGTCAACACCAATAAGTAGTCAACACAAATAAGTAGTCAACACAAATAAGTAGTCAACACAAATAAGTAGTCAACACAAATAAGTAGTCAACACAAATAAGTAGTCAACACAAATAAGTAGTCAACACAAATAAGTAGTCAACACAAATAAGTAGTCAACACAAATAAGTAGTCAACACAAATAAGTAGTCAACGCAAATAAGTAGTCAACGCAAATAAGTAGTCAACGCGAATTAGCCGTCAACGCGAATTAGCCGTCAACGCGAATTAGCCGTCAACGCGAATTAGCCGTCAACGCGAATTAGCCGTCAACGTGAATTAGCCGTCAACGTGAATTAGCCGTCAACGTGAATTAGCCGTCAACGTGAATTAGCCGTCAACGTGAATTAGCCGTCAACGTGAATTAGCCGTCAACGTGAATTAGCCGTCAACGTGAATATGCCGTCAACGTGAATACGCCGTCAACGTGAAAACGCCGTCAACGTGAAAACGGCGTCAACGTGAAAACGGCGTCAACGTGAAAACGCCGTCAACGTGAATACGCCGTCAACGTGACTACGCCGTCAACGTGAATAAGTCGTCAACGTGAATAAGTCGTCAACGTTAATACGCCGTCAACGTTAATACGCCGTCAACGTGAATAAATCGTCAACGTGAATAAGTCGTCAACGTGAATAAGTCGTCAACGTGAATAAGTCGTCAATGTGAATAAGTGGTCAACGTGAATAAGTCGTCAATGTGAATAAGTGGTCACATAGATAAGTAGTCAGGTACAAAATTTGACTGAGGTGGTTAGCAGTCTATGGAGTTTCAGTGCATGTACAAGATAAGAAAATAGTGTAGATTAGGTCCTCCTAGGTGGAGAAGTCGTGTTGATGCAGTTATTTTTTTTTTTAAATCACAGTAGATTAGTTTATTCACATTTCAAATACCAGAACCCATTCATTTACAAATTTGATTGCGTTTTAGTTTGCATTAAATGTTCTTTCTGTCACATTTATCGTTATAATCATTTGTTTCAAATGTAGTTTCATTATTTTGTGTATAAAAATAGAATTTGGTGTTCGAAAAGTCTTTTTTCAAACGTGAGTCTTGAAAAAGAGGGGGTCGTCTTATATTCTGGCCAATACAGTACTTTTTGGGGGGGGGGGAATGAAATATTACTCTCCACAAGGGCTGCTCTCTGGCTACTCTTGTTGAAATTAAAACATTTGTACTCCACAGGCCAAATGTCAGCAAGGATCCAAGGAGGAAACCAGAAACTACAAGGCCTTCTGCACTCCAGGTGTGTCTCACAAATGAAAACAAAATGATTTGGATTATTTCATTCACATTTGGAAGTGGTCAGACTCTTATCTGAGGAAATAAGATTCCATGTAGTATTTAAAAACAATAGTCATGTTATGTTGTTGGAAAGGTTCCGTATTTTACTCACTTTACGACGCAACTTAAATTGTTGGCCTATTTTAAAACTTTCCATATAGTACAGTAAGTTCAATAAGTATTTGCACAGCCTGCTATATTGCAAGTTCTCTCACGAATAAATCATGGAGGGGTCAAAAATTTACATCATAGGTTTATTTGAGAGAGATAATCCAAAAAGCAAAGTCCAGGAATCACAATGTATAATCTTTAAATATGATTTTGTGTTATACAGTTGCAAATAATTAGTATTTGAATACTTGTCTATCAGATAGAATTCTGACCGTCAAAGAGCTTTTAGTCCACTTTTAAAAGTCCCCCTCCACTCCATGTATTATCCTGAATCAGAAGCACTTGTTTGAGGTTTACGTACATGCATAACGACACCTGTCCAACCCACATAATCAGTTAGACTCAAAGTTGTAACCTGGCTAAGACCTGTCCATTTCACCAATGATGTGCTTTTTGTATTATAAGTATTACCTGGTTGAAATCAACTGATTACATAGTAAAATGTGTCCTCTTTTTTGGTTTGAATGAAAACCTTCAGTCCAGTGGTTCTTAGCTCTGTTGGATCCGCCAAACCCCACCAGTTTCATATGCGCATTCACTGAACTCCACCAGTTTTATGTGCGCATTCACTGATTCAAGGATTATAGATTAGTTGATTGCGATCATCTGCTGCTTCTTTCAGCAGATTTCCTCATTGGCCTAACAGTCTGCACTGTTTCAGTTGAGAGGAAATCCTGCACCCTCTTGGCCATTTCTGGAATCAGTTTGACACCTGTGCACTAGATGGAGCTGCGCTAAAGGGAATGTTATACCATGATTTATCGATATTGATTCATATAAAAGTATTTTGCGTGCGCCTTATAGTGTGGAAAATGGTGTTTTCAAAAAAAAAACTCTTGAGCAATGCTTACATCTGGTGGCAGAAATTTACATTGCGGGAACTGGTCCATATATGGCAATGATGATAGACATGTAAAATGTTTTCTATTGTTTTGGCCATATATATGTTCCAGCACTAGCCCAAATTTTTTTTGTTGTCATAAATCAGCGTCATAGATGGCGCTGGACGTCTAATACACTTTAACATTCAAAGAATGATCACAATCACAGTCAACAAATAAAATAGGTGCCCTATAAATATGTATTTACTTAAATAACTTGTTTTACTTGCAGACTGTCAAAGGCAAAGAAAATATAGCTCCTGTCATCAGGTTTCATCAGGAAACTAAAAAAGTTAAACCCTTGGATCCTCTCAACAAGAAAAATCCTAACCGAAAAGTGCTTTCCGTTGCGAACAAAGAGAAGTTTCAATCGAACTGTTGTCAGCCCGCGCAGAAGAAAAAGCCATCTTGGACCGGAGCTTCCACAGTTTCTTCTTTGAAGGCGACCAGTCGTTTGAAAAAGCTACCAAATGTCTCTACCCAGCCTGTTGGAAAAACGGTTTCTGTTGCAAAGTCCTCAAGGGTTACATTTAATCCACCGCAGGTCAAGACATATTCAGCCAGGCTGAGTCTATGTCCTGTGGTCACCACTAGGACTGGGCTCATTCCTGCCATGCTCCGACCGAGGGTCACCAGACCTCTCCCGGCAGCAGATGCCAGAGTCGCCCCTTCGAGAGCTACCATTCAGTCTTCCAAGGCCACATTGAAGAAAATTCCACCACAGAGACCGACTGTACCGCAAGTGCCGCAACCTGTCCTTATTAAACAGCTACTTCGTAAAGGCCGATCCGAATCAACTGTGACCGCCACGTCGCTTCGTGACAAAGCGGCCAGCCAGCCGTTGAAGCCAACTGTACAGAACTCTCGAGTTGTTTTGAGTAGGATGCAAAAAACAGCCAGTGCTAAGACTGTTGATGTTCTTACGAAAAAAAACAACGTCCCCGTAGGGAAGCAAATGCCATCAAGGACTGCGGTCACTGTCAAAGGTCAAGCTAGGTTAAAGACCAACCTGCCAACAGCGAGCACTGCTGAGCAAGAAGAGCGAATGTAAGCTTTGATCATTGAACTTATTTTTTTTTTCACTTGATGCCTCTCCCAATCGAAACATATTGGACCTCTAGCCTGTCAATGGCAACCAATAAATTCTGTTATATATAAGCGCATCAATTTTGGTTCACATTTATCCTTAGGAAAAAACTGCAGGAATGGCGGGAAGCTAAGGGCATTTCCTACAAGCGTCCTTCCACGCTGGTGAAACCAACAAGCCGACACACTGCCGCTGGACCGGGACCATCCTGTGCAACCCTGAGGTCCCAGAAGGACTCTCGGTCGTTCATCTGTGATGTGGACAGCTGTCTGGCTGACTGCATCAAGCTGCTCACTAAGGTATAGTACATGGGTACTCGGACATTTGGTCGCCTGGACGTTTGGTCACTTGGATGTTTGGTCGCCGGACTTTTGGTCGCCGGACTTTTGGTCACCAGACGTTTTGTCGTCCGGACGTTGGGTCCCCGTTGGTGCCCGGTCTTTTGGTCGCCAGTCAAATGGTGACAGAGAATCAGTACTGTTGAAAACAAGAGTGTAATATCTAAATATCTACTGTTGATTCATGAGAGCGAGAGGTTAATATCTAATTACTGTTGAAACCAGATCTCAAAATTATATTCACAAGAGTTTAATATCTAAATATCTACTGTTGATTCATGACAGAGAGAGTTTAATATCTAAGTGCCATGACCTCCTGGCTTGGTCGCATCACAAAATTTTGATCATATCTCGGGCGAATTATTCGATCGAAATTTTCGTCGTAAGACAAGAATGTCGCTTGGCGAGGCGGTCTTATCACAAGGTTCGACTGTATATATGTGCTTACCGTGGCGGGCCGTCAGGGTCTTCAAGGCCTTCTCTGCTGGCCTAAGAAATATATGAATCATATATTTTGTCCATCAATACATTATCAAATAATTCCAAATTGTCTGTTAGCTTCCTTTCATTGCTTTTCCCCTGAATGCACTACTTTCAGACGTGTGTTTTCATATTGAAGCATTTAACCAATCACATTTCAGCCATTATTTGCTGCCAATCGATTTAAATTTTCGTTGTAAGACAAGAATGTTGTATGACGAGCAGTCGTATGACGAGGTATGACTATTTGATGTCTATCAGCATAAATCGCACTGAAAGAGTTAAGGACTAATTTGAAAAAATGTCGATGGCACATCATCAGGGTTGTCAAGCAGCGGAGGTGAGGAACATTCTATCTCGGTTGCCGCCCATCTCCCAGAAATTTGCCCAATTCTGGGTTTGTCAGCTTCGCCTGATGGAGCTTGAAGGCAACCTGGACGTTCTGCCCGTCTTTGAGGAGGCTGTACGCGCCACGGTGGAGGTCAGTGTTAATCCTTAGTTAAAGTGAAAAGTGTATTTTTGTTTGTACTTGGCTAAAAAATGTGCTTCTGCTTACTTATGCAGCCAGTGGATGAGATTCGTGCGGTGGTCTTTGAAATCCTGAAGAAAAGAGACACCCAAGGTAGCCTATATGTTCAAATTTATGAACTAAGCAATCTTTTCTTTAATTTGAGTTAAATGTATGATAAGGGACAGCACATATTAATGAACATATTTACAGTCATGCTTCTATTTATGAATGACTCTCGGTGCGACATTTTTAGGCTACAAAAATATTTAGATGCAAATGAGTGAGTCGAGATACAAAAAAGACCCAAGTTTCAGACCCCCCCCCCCAAAAGTAAATGCATTTCCTTTGTTATTTTATTTTGAAAATATTGTCGCGTATGCATTGATTCTCACTTTAGAGACCTTTAGTGGGCTCTCATTTCATCTCTCGCTCTCACTCTCTCGTGTAATGACAATAAAAGCATTCAATTCAATTGGCTATCTCACAACAACCACTATCCATGTTTCAAGATTCTCTTTTACCTCTCCATCTCGACTAATGCTTCCCTCATTAATGATTGCAAGTCCCCTGTAAGCGATTAAAAACCGCACAAATGCAACACGACACATTTTCGCGCGCTCACACTAATTTATAGAGTTTTAATTAATTTTGCATGATGTTTGGTCACTTTTTTGCAGCTTGCGTGGAAGGTGTAACAGAAATAGGTGCACAAACAGAGGTCGGTGAGGACAAGTCCCAGATGACAGTCCTCATCACCGGGGAGACTGGAACCTCGTCCAGTGTGAAGTACAAGATCACAGCCACTCCAGGGTGGGTTCTCGATCTAATCTGCCAGTTGAAACGATTTGATGAAATCATAATAACACCATGCCTCTGTTCCCGTAGAAGGCCCTCGACCCAGCAGCGTGAGCCAATGCTCGTTGACGGACACGAGGTGCGCTTCTTCACGCCAGTGCGGCGCTCAGTGCGCATCGAGAGCACCTCACGCCGCTACCCAACCGGTCTGAGAGAGCACGACCAGTGTGTGGCAAGCTTTGCTGAGCTTCTGGACATTGAAAAAGAAGAGGAGGAGGCGGGACGCGACACCATTTATGTCTACAGGGAGAATGAAGCGCTCAAAGACAAGGTTGTCGTCCGGGTGGTGACGGAGGAGGATGCCTAGCAATTAGGTGTGTGTCAGGACGTGTGGTGTGGCAGTTTGTAAACAAGAGAAATTGATTTAAAAAATCATAATAATAATAACACTGGTTGAAGGCAATAGACATCAGCAATAAAATGCCGTCCTCGGTATAGGCAATGCTGTGCAATCGTAACTTTTCAAGAACAAATTTCCAACCGTTTGTTGTATGGGTTAGGGTTAGATGGCTGCCATAATAAACATTCCTTGTCACCCTTCCCAAGATGATGATAACCGTTCAGCACAAACGTTCCTTCAGGCCATCTGCCAAGTTCAAATTACTATTTGGATGTCTACTAACTATATACCGTATTTTCACACCTATAGGAGGCACCACCTGAAAGGGTGCCATCTCAGTTGTTAGTGTATTTTCTGTTTTTTTGTCTATAGAAAAGGCGGTCGTTTCAAAGGACGCGCTGCAATGGTTGTGCTATCATGACACACGTTAGCATACATGCATGTTAGCGTGTGTTTTTTAAAAAGGCAACAGGAGCAAAACTGAGTTTGTTTGTTTTTTCTTCATGTAATGTGTATTCACAAAAATACAAGTATTCAAACCTCTATAAATAAAATCAGTCCTCATCTTCTGTATCCGACATAGAATTCAGCCAAGTGGGCGAGTTTGCCAACATTGTTGGGTGTCATCTCAATGTTAGGGTCAGCTTTGTCGCTGTGGGGTTTCGTAATAGTGATTCCAGCCTTGACGAAAGCTCAAACTAAAGTGCTTGCGGGTACTCAGGCATCGACAATCCACTCCGAATCGTCACGTAACTCGTGCGACGCTGCCTGCCCCTCTTTGTATGGAGGGTTTAAAGCGCTACACGGAAGTCAACTGCCTTGTCACTTGTCCCGGATGTTTTGAATGGATTTACCGTAATGCTTGGAATATGTGGGGAGGCTATTCTTAGGGCGAATGTTATTGTAGATTGAATGCAATAAGTAGCATGTCGACAAGAAATAAAACCAGCCAGTCAAGCTGTCAGGGCCATACACAATTTTGAAGTTAGTGCATAAACAAGATGCAACAAGGGCATTTATTCACGGCCAAACTCACTCAGAACAGTACGTGACAGAAGAAAAAAGTAGTTGTAACAATAAGTACTATAGTGATAGAAGAAAAAAATAGTTATTACAGGAAATTGTAATCCTACTCCAGAAAATTTACACCAGCATAGAAAACATTGAGATTAATCTTTGAATTAGGGTTCTCGGCAAATCATTTTGAATATGCCCTTGTTATTCGAAATGAATGCTATCTTTAACGCCTGAGTTTGAAAAACATGTACACACACACACACGACTGGGGGTGCAACGTCGTTCGGCTAGCTATCCGGTTGGCTAATTAGTCGTTCGGCTAACTGTACGTTTGGCCAGATGCCCCCTCGGCGAGATGGCCCTCGCCCACGTCAGTCGGTGTTATGGCTGGCAGCCTGGACACACTATGTAGGAGGTGTGTGCTTTCTTTTCTTTACAGGTATCTGCAGCTGTGGCTCCACCCTTGTGACAGAGCCCTGCCCAGGCCAACACAGCTGTAATTAATTCCCCAATCATCCCTCCTGCCCTTATTTAAACCCTTTTCAGTTGTCAGTTCACTCCTTGCCCTGGCCTTTGCCCTTGTCCTTGATGTCTTGCTGAGTTGCAGGCTTGTGAGTATGTTACTCCCTGTTATATTTTGTATGTGTTGTTAATGATTTTGGGTTGCCTAGGGGGACTTGAGATAAGTTTAGACACCTTTGGGTATACATATAGTTTGTGCATTTAGACACAGTTATTCCCCTGTCTAGATTATATTACATCAGTTTAACAGTGGCATCCTTCGGTCTTATTTCCTGTATTTTTGTGGGTGTTCATTTGGACACCTGTCTGGGAGGGGTTTTTACCGTGTTTATTTGAGGGTGCCACTTTAATATCTCGTGCTTCCCCTATGTTATCCCGTAGTCTGTTTTAATGACTTTTAAATGACTGAAGGCTACTTGCAGTGTTTGTCCGACCTCATCTTTACCAGAACCTGTCTGCTGTGATAGTTGCGACTCCCTGGTATATCATACGCCAGGGGGAGTCGTAACAAGTGGGGGCTCGTCCGGGAGATCATTAAGATCTGTTATCACAGCAGCAGTTTGGTCATTGGTGGTGCGGACTGCATGTGATGTAGGCCGGTGAAGGCTGGGCAAGCAGTGTTGAGGTAGGCACATTTAATAGCTATCATTCAGTCTAGTGTAGTGCTGTAACTAGCAGGATGGACTTTGATGCGGTAGAGTTCCTTTTTTAACTTGGCACTGTAGATCAGGTTGACCAATGTACGTGGAGAGATCTGTTAGGTCTTGCCGCTCATCTAGGGTTCACTCTGTCCAGGACTACCAGGCTAGCTGAATTGAAGCAGGAGGTTATCCATATATTAATAGCAGCGCAGTACTTAGAAGCCACAGGAGGAGCATCTGCGGGTGTTTCCTCTCAGTCCCTGGTCAATTCTGAGGAATCAGGCAGGATGGAGAAAGATGAGGTAGGTAGGTATGGTGTCACCTTGAATGTAAAGGCTCTAGTTATAAATCCCAGGGCTTGTTTAAAAGGAAAACCAGAGGGATATGGTGCTGTTTGGAGCAGGAAAATTTAGAAAGGGAAAAATTGGAGCAAGAGTGGTTTGAAAAGGAAAAGGCATTCGAAGAAGAAAGAAATAAAATAGCACAAGGCAAGAAGAAAATGCCCGCCACGGAGATCAGCCTGCAGAAAGAACCCCAAGTTCCGGTGCCGAGGCCACGCAAAGTACTCCTGTCGCCACTGGGGCCACCAGTCGCACCCGTGCCGAAGCCACTAACCAGGCTTCCGGTGCCGGCCGGCCTTCCAGGCACAGTTCTTCCTAGCACCGTTCTGGCCTGCGACTGCCCGCCCAGAAGTGGTAGCAATGCTCCGGCGCCCCTGGATGATGGTGCCGGCGACTGCAAGAGCGGCAAAGCTCTGGCACCCCTGGACGAGGGAGTTGGCGAGCCTCCGAGCAACCAGGGTAAGGTGCCTGACCGTTCTAAAATTCTAGTGTCTCCTAAAGGAAGGGGGCTTGGCCAAGACTCAAAGGACCGGCGCGGAAGCCCGCCAGATCGGCCATGGCTCATCGGCCGGCGCGGACGCCCGCCAGACCGGCTATGCCTTGTCACCGGCCGGCGTGGACGCCCGCCGGACCGACCACTTCCTCTTCTCATTTCTGGCTGGCGTGGACGCCCGCCAGATAGGCCACGGCTCATCACCGGCCGGCGCGGACGCCCGCCAGACCGGCCACGCCTTGTCACCGGTTGGCGCGGACGCCCACCGGACCGACCACTTCCTTGTCTCGTCACTGGCCGGCGCAGAAAAGGGACGCTGGCGCAGAAAAAGACGCTGGTGCAAAAGAGCGCGCATTAAAGCACGCCCGCACAAAAGAAGTCGCAGAAAAGCACGCTGGCGCAGAAGAGGACGATGGTGCAGAAATGGAAATAGGCAAAAAAAAGAGGGCGCATTAAAGCACGCCCGCACAAAAGTTGGCGCAGTAAAGCACACTGGCGCAGAAGAGGAAATCGGCGCAAAAAAATGGAAGCCGGCGCAGAAGAAATTATGTATGATGCCCTATCTCGGGATTAGGAGAGTTTTAACAGGAGTGTATTGATTGATTGAGGCAGGTTGGTGGTTCGATTTCGTCAACAGGTTGACTCTTGAGGGGGGAGGTGTTACGGCTGGCAGCCTGGACACACACTATGTAGGAGGTGTGTGCTTTCTTTTCTTTACAGGTATCTGCAGCTGTGGCTCCACCCTTGTGACAGAGCCCTGCCCAGGCCAACACAGCTGTAATTAATTCCCCAATCATCCCTCCTGCCCTTATTTAAACCCTTTTCAGTTGTTAGTTCACCCCTTGCCCTGGCCTTTGCCCTTGTCCTTGATCCTTGCTGAGTTGCAGGCTTGTGAGTATGTTACTCCCTGTTATATTTTGTATGTGTTGTTAATGATTTTGGGTTGCATAGGGGGACTTGAGATAAGTTTAGACACCTTTGGGTATACATATAGTTTGTGCATTTAGACACTGTTATTCCCCTGTCTAGATTATATTACATCAGTTTAACAGTGGCATCCTTTGGTCTTATTTCCTGTATTTTTGTGGGTGTTCATTTGGACACCTGTCTAGGAGTGGGTTTTACCGTGTTTATATGAGGGTGCCACTTTAATATCTCGTGCTTCCCCTATGTTATCTTGTAGTCTGTTTTATTGACTTTATTGTAAATAAAAATAACTGAAGGCTACTTGCAATGTGTGTCCGAACTCATCTTTGACCAAACCTGTCTGCTGTGATAGTTTCGACTCCCTGGTATATCATACCCCAGGGGGAGTCGTAACAGTCGGCTAAACATCTTTAGGCAACTCGACCGACCACGCTGAGTCAGGTAAGATCTTTAGCCCGAGCTCAAAGCCGACCCGACCTGAAATTCGAGTCTGGCCTAAAATGTCAATCATTACTTCGGGTTTGGGCCGGGCTTCTCTAGCTGATTTTTTTTTTATATACTAAAATGATGCGTGGTCTTACTTGCTTTTTTATTTTTAATGTGTTTATGAAAATGTATACTAAACATTGTTATCAAATAAATAATTTGGAATAAAACAGATAGTGTTGTAATGTAATTGCAATTGGAGGATGAGGCGCAGATCCAAAGGATGCTCTGGGCACGTCACAAGAACCCCGCCCTCTTAATAACCTTCCCCCTCCGCAATATGGAGAAGCAAGAATATAAGGATAAGGAAAGAGGAGAACTGAAAAGACAAACACGCACAGTTTTGGAAAATTCAAATTGATTTTTGAATATGTGAAATGTACTCTCTTTAAAACAGCCAAGCTGCTATGCTTCTTTTGTAACCAAAGGAATTGTCCACTAACACCGCCTACTTTTGTGTCACCACCTACTTTTCTGTCACATGATCTTGTTTTAATAAAACCTGTTGATGTAGAAGAGGGGGTCGGAGACCACCACAGAGAGCACAGGGAGATTGACCGGGCTCTGTCTGTTTCTCTCCGTGTTCCCCCTTAAAATCTCACTCCATCTGTCTTGGTGTGCTTACTTGTGTTCGACCGTGTTGAATGTTCAGCGTGGACCTGACAGAACATGCGACAGAAACTCGCATTGTGTTCGCTGAATGTAGTCAATATGGTGCTTCACTTTAATACAAAAAGAGGTTGGAATCATTAAACATAAAACATGTATAAATGTTTATACAGTCTTGTGTAACTTAGATTTCGTAACAAATTTATGATCAAATTAGAGTCTCCAATCAGCCTACCATGCATGTCTTTATAATGTGGGAGTAAAGTATCCAGAGAAAACCTATGCAGGCCCGGGGAGAACATGCAAACTGCACACAGGTGGATTGACCTATATTTGAACCTAGGTCCCCCACTACGAGGCCGACACGCTAACCACTCAATCACCGGGCCACCCAAACATGAGAGTAAAATTATACATATAACAATGAAATACATTTTTAAATTATTTAACAAAAAACATTTCAGAACTATATGTACTGACCAAAGAAAACAAACTGGTGTATGTTGGGCTGTGTATTTGGCTGCGAGTTAATCAGTCTGACCCTCAGGTTATATAGAAATCTAATCTAATCGTTTGTCTTCTCCATCAACACTGGGTTGTTACTCTTGTAAATTGACATCAACAGCACGATACAATGACAAGAAGAACAAATCTTGTGAAATTTGTTAACCAGCATTTTAGATTGATTTATGATCATGTTGTTGTTCAGTATTGGATGGCTCATAAACATTGTACTATTGTTATAAACTCTCCCAGTTCAAATGGATTTGACATCTATTGCCGTCAATGGTGGCTCATGCTTTTTGGGGTAGTCAGTTGTCCATTTATCCTGTCCGGACTTCCTTCTTTCTGTCCGAGCAGTTATTAGCTGTAAATTATTACCCTTTCCAAATGATGTCCTCTAAGTAAATTGTCAGTACAGTTTTTCAGGTCACAAAACCCCTTTATATGCTAATGACTGTTCCAACATACAAAACCAGATCCAAGTTACGAAATTCCCATAAAGATAAATGCATTTGCAGTGTCCATTATTTTATTTTGAAATTTTCCAGATAATAATCGGACATAGGCTTTGTCGTCATAATTGTCGTAATTGCCATCATACCCAGAAACTGCATATGATGAAATTGGTAGTGCCTCTCCATAAGGTGCGTTTTCTCGGCAAAATACCCAAATATGTGATAATTTGGACTTGTAATTTGGCATTCTGCAGGAATCTCAATTGTTTTGACCTGGACTTCGCACCAGGTAGTGATACCGCTTCCTCGGATCCGGAGGATTAGAATTGTTTTGACTTCTGACACTGTGGGGTGAAGGATCATAGTATTCTTTTTTTAACTTAAAGAAAAAACAGTTAGTGTTGTCTGTTTACTTTATTCTTTACATCTGTATTTGTTCATATCACAATTGTATTCACTTCATATTTCCTGTTAAAAGATTGAGTAGAAAAATCTTAGTAAAATTATCTACTTATAAAATGGGTGGATATTTTATTTTGATTTAAAAAAATATGAATTAAAACATGATTTACTTTTGAGTGTCACATAAAATGATGTAGTGGGCCAGGTCTGATCCACCATCCTTGAGTTTAAAGCCTGTGCCTTAAAGCCTTAGTATTATTTTATTTAAGGAAATTGAATGATTTAATTTGTATTCCTTTTTCAGTATTTTTTAATACTAAAAGAGGGAAAATCCCAATTTTCTTCTTTTATATATTTTTTGTTTGATCGCTGTCAATCTTTCAAGTTCCTGTGGATTGGTCAAATGCAAATACGTCATTCAAACTCCTTTTTGAGTTTGAGACAATATAGAAATGTTCCCATACAATTATGCTTTATCCTCTGTAAAGAATGTCAAATATTAGTGTGCATTATATCAAAAACAATAAATGTACCTATCATTGCTGTTTTTTGTTTGCACATATACAATTTATTTTTTTCAACATGCGAGAGCAGGTGGCTGAAAAGAGGCTGGTTCCTTTTAATTCACATGAGTGATCCTCTAAATTTCATTTAAATGGTCAGATTAACAAACCACCGAGAGGGTGGGAGGGGCTACATTGAAGTGGGAGTGTACGTATGAGCGGGGGGAGGGGGACTTCTTATTTGATGGAGAGGTGAGCATATGGGCCTAGAATATGTAAATTGTTGGACAGAACAAAGAGACAGCCCAAGGGTTGGCTATTGTCTGGTGTTCACCTCATTAATAATCCTGTTATTTTTTTTGCATTTGTTGACCCATTACCAATCTGAATAATCTATCAAATATTGTTATGCAATATGAATGGTTTTATATCATGTTTAAATATGCCACAAAGTAATACATTTTTAATTTGGATAAAAATTACACTATTACAACTGCGACTGTATTTATTTTAAATTGACATTAAATTGACTGTCTTCTAATGTATTCCAGTGATTCTTTTGCCTGATTCCTGAGGGAGAGGTTTTGGATCGATTCCCACTCGGTGACGGTGTAAATGGTTGGTGAAACTAAAATTGCAGTTTTATTTTCTGATGAATTCTCGTGTTTAAAATAATTCTGGCCAGCTAGCTTTGCCAAAAAAATTTAACTGCGTTAACAAGTCTGTTTATGCCGATAGTTATGATAGACATGTAAAATGTCAAAAGTTTGATATCATTCCGGCGATATATATCGTCATGTCGTATATAGTAATTTCTTGCATATAAGCCGTATTTGTAACAAAAAAAAGATGGCTGAATCAAGAGTACGGTTTATATGCACACAAAACTTACAGCGTTGCTATACTGTTTTTCAGCAGTTGATGTCGGTAAATCAACTTCTATTATTTGTTGTTATTTTCTGTTTTGCAGTTAGAAAACCACCATTACTGGATTAATTAATAACTATAATAATAACCGATATTGACCCAAGTAATATGTTTTTTCATTCATACACTATTTCAAAAATACTTTGTGTGATGGTTTATTTTAAGATTTTCCCTTCAAAGTAACACATTAGTCCTCCCTATTAAAACCATTAATATGGAGGTAAAAATTGTGAAACGGGGCTGCTTTTACACGAGAAATTGTGAAAGTCAATGATTTTAAGGCAATTTTAAGTGTGCAGTCTATACGCAGGGTGGGGTGGCTTATATGCGAGAAAATATGTTAATAAAATATGAGGGAATGAGCGCCCCTTCCTTCAATGAGTTAGCCCAGGTCAAAAAAAATCTTCAGTGGAGACAACGTGTCCTGTCATTGTTATGCGGGACTGCTAAGAGCTTTTCCGTGGTGTTGTCTTCACCCCTCCCAAACTCTCATGTCATGCCAACACCCCCCTTTGCTCTCTCCTCCTCTTCCCCCTCCTCCACCTTTCTTTCCCCTCCCCTATCCCTCGGTGGGATATAAGAGCATTTTCTCCCCAATGCCTCTTTCACGCACAATCTGTGTGTTTTCTGGGACAGGGACACTCCACGGGATTATTTGACTATCCTCACCTGACTACCAAGGAGCTCTTTTTCTCTCTGGGGTTTTTAATTTTACGGTAAATGAGGCCCATTGACTTATTAGGCATGTTGTTTTATGTTAGGAAAGTAAAAATGATTTGCGTTTTAAAAATATTTTCCTGTCTTTTGTGTAATTCACTTTGATACAGTAAATCTCTGTGGCTATTATGCTCAAAGTAGAGTTGTTTGTAGGCGACTGTATTCACATTGTATTTTTTTTTTTTTACCAATTAGCATTTTCTCCGAATAAATCTTATTTTGAATTTTTCCACTATTTTTATTCAATGTTAAAGGATTTATTAAATTGTGATTTTAAAGATGTTAGAGGGTGAATTATTTTCTTATCAAGGAACCTTAAATTTTCATTGGATATTTTGTTTTTTAATTGGTTATTTTAGATATTTCCCAATCTGAAATGAATATATATCATTTAATGTTTACTGTAATTTATAATCATAATTAATTAATTTATGTATATTCTGAACTGCTATATCCTCATTAGGGTTGCAGGTTGTTATTATAATTCAATTAAAATTTATATGTAGTATTATTACTGTATTGCCGTAAAAATGTTTGGGATTTTATATTTGGCACTCAATCAGAACATATTATTGTTCATTTTAAAGAAATTCTAGATGCATTTAAAAAATAGTTTAGTTTATTATTAGAATCTAGACTGTTTATTTCACAGTGTTTGTATTTGAGAATTTGTGTTTAATTATTTTCTTTCATTGATTAATTTTCTCAACCGCTTATCCCCACAAAAGTCGCGTGGGGTGCTGGAGCCTATCCCAGCTAACCACAGGCACCAATCAGGGCAACCTGAATCGGTGGCCGGCCAATTGCAGGGCACAAGTACATGGACAACCATTCGCTCTCACACTCATCTAGGGGCAATTTACCGGGTTCAACCAGCCTTCCCTGCATGGTTTTGGGATGTGGGAGGAAACCACAGTGCACAGAGAAAATCCACGCAAACCCGGGGAGAACACACAATCTTACACAGTGCCATGCAAATCTTCATTTTATTTGTTTTGCCTTGATGAGTAAAGCATACTCTGCTTTTCCTTAGCACTTCTCAACCTAAGGAAAACCATGAGCACCAACTACAATGTCACTCTGTCTGGCCCCGCCCCCTGGGGCTTCAGACTACAAGGTGGGAAAGACTTCAATTTGCCCCTGACCATCTCTAGGGTAAGGAAGAAATCTGCTTCCCTTTGATTCAAGCCAATGAGTTAGAAGTACATACCGTGCATACAGAATGGGCCCGAACCATAAACGGAGTTTGCCTGTTTATTTTTATCAAAGTGGATGCAATTCAAAACAACTCCCATACTACAGAGGCTCTATCAAATGTCTAAAATTGGCAGCAAGCAGGCCGATGGCAACGCGAGACCGATGGTGAACAAGCCGCGGGGCCCTCTTTGGGTTGCTGCGTTGTGTTGTTATTACTTTGGATGTGTTACTTTTCCCACTAACTCAACCCATGTGACTTTTTAGAGAGTTTTTGACCACATTCATGTGTTTGCGTTTTTGGAGGTGTGTGGCATAAAAGCAGGAGGCAGTTATTAATTGGCAACTGACTTGGCCAATAAATCGGCAATTATTTTCATAGGCTTTTGGTTTCCAATTACGGTGAAAGATGACCAGTCCAGTCCGATTGGATTGAGCTGCTGACGTTGTCAATGGCAATGAAACATTGATCATTCAAAAATAGCCATCCCAATTTAACCCTCTCAGGGACAGTGGTCACTACATTGGACAAATATTAAAAGTTGACACCCGATGGGCCTCAATATTGGTGTGTATATTTGTGAGATTTGGGTGATAAAAAGTTATCAAAACAGTGAGTTTTCACTAATGGTGGTGGGCTTTAGGAGGGGTGGAGTCAAAGTTAAATGTAGGTTTGGCAACGTGCCAAACTCACTGAATAGTTAACAACGCCCAGGGCCAACTTTCAATTGATTTCCGATCGTCTGTGAAAATGCCCCCGAAGGGCCAATAAGCTCAAGGAATAAGGTGACATGACCACAGTGGCCGAAAAAGTGACGTTCCTATGCTAAAGGTGTAGCATGCCATTGCAGCATGAATGAATCTACCGTGTGTTTTACCAAGAAAGAAGAAGTGAACATTGGGAAGATGGCCCCAATATCCTTTTCCAAGGACCCTAAGGGAGTGGTAACCACAATGATTAAAAAAATGAAACAGCATTATGAGGAATTTGCGCCGTAGATACGGCCATGAAGCTTCCATGACGAGACATCTGCAGGTGATTTTCAACATGGCACATAGTTTGCAACAAAGGTTCCAGGAGATTGATGGCAACAAGGTCAGCGGCATTCTATAAAAGCATGTTTGTACAAGAAAAGATACAGCGGTCGCCATGTTTCTTGTGCGCCGAAATCCTCTAGAAAGAAGCTCCTCCTGTTGCCCCCACACTGCCTCGGGAAGATTCCATCAACGAGCCAATGACTCTCGAATCTGAGGAAGAGGACTTGAAATAAAGCTCACAATATTTTTTTTTTATTCAGTGAAGAGGAACTATTTTCGCTGTGAGTATTTACAGATTATTTTTAGATATTAATACATTACAGTCTTTTCCTATGCCTATAACTCTAATCTTTAATAAATACAAAACTTCTTGATAATTGTACTTGTGTACTTGTATTTTTGTATTGGCGCAAAAAGGTTTTAGTATGGAATGTAGTAAAGATAGGGATGATCTTACTTTGCGGTTTTTCGATTATAACAGCAGTGTCTGGTTTAAATCATCCACGATGTTCGAGGGATTACTGTAGTCAATGTAGACAATGGTCATGCTATGTTTTGATATCCATGTTCACGGGTTGTTGCTTTTTGCCGTTGGCTACAAATTGTTCATCAAAAACAGGAAGTACTTTGGTCTGGCTCTTAGAAGTACATACAAACATTAATTTTTGCATATATGTTCCCATCAGTCCATCAAATTTTTGCTGTGTGTTAGGTACAAAAAACAGCTCCCCAACAGCCCCTCTAAAGTTTTAAAATGGCGTTCCCTTTACTGATTTTTCAACATAGAGCTAAGAAAAGAATTCATGCTGAGCCACAAACTCCACAAAAATGTCTCTGGTACAAGTCCCAAACCAGACAGAAAGTCAGACATCTTGGACTGAAGTTGGAAACATGAGCGATTTTTGGCCATTTCTGCACATTTGAAAAAATGAGTTCTTGAGACTTTTACCGATTGGACCGGGACAACCATTCACACTCATACTCATCATACCTATCCTGCATATTTTGGAGGAAAACCATACAACCCCTGAGAGAACATTCAAACTCTACACATTAAAGATCGACCTGGGATCGAGGCCACAGAACTCTGAGCCCGACGTGCTAAACACTCGTTCACCGGACCTCTATATGTTTAGGTTGCGCAGTGAGGTTCTTTGAATGGTTTCATCATTTCACAGTTCAGTTTTTACAGCCACACCCACCCACTAGTGAAAAGAGTGCCCAATTTTGGTCCTCAAGGCCCCCTGTCCAGTCTGTTTTCCATGTCTCCCTCCACCAACACACCTGAGTAAAAATAATCAACTCATCATAAAACTGTCTAGAAATTATAACGATGCTGGTTATTTGATTCAGATGTATTAGTGGGGGGAGGCATTGAAAACAGACTAGATAGGGGCCCTCGAGGGCCGGAGTTTGGCACCCCTGCATTTCAGTCTAGGCCAGAGATGCCCATCCTTCCACAAATTCGTCACAAGGCAATGACCAAAAATATTCCTAAGTTCCATGAGCAGTATGTGTGCCAAAATAGAGGATATTTTTGCATCGATAAGAAAACGGTATGTTGTGTGTGTATTAATACATGATATATTCATTCATGGCTCCCCGATAGTGCAGTGCTTCCTCCACCTGACTTTGGTGCGGGCAGTGAGGGTTTGATTCCCACTCGGTGGCACTGTGATTGGCTAACAACCAATTTGGGGTGTCCCCCACTAGCTCCCCTCGGTTGGCTGGAATAGGCTCTGCCACCCCCAGCAACTCTTATGAGTATAACGGTGGATGAATGAATTAATCTAAAATCTTATTCTCCATATTAGTGTAAGCTTGTGCGGCAAAAGGATGCGGCACTCCGTGCAATGTAGACATTTATTTTTGTGTTTTGGTTCCACGTGGAAGATCATAACTCAATTTCCTCGCATAGAAAATCTGTTTAAAGTTAATTGAAAATACTGATGTACGATATAACTAGTGATCTTCCGATACAATACTCAGGATCGGTGGCCTATACAAATTTTTTTGGAGTATCGGACAGTAGAAAATTTGGTCCAAACATCCCATTCAATCCAGTAGTCTCGTGTGTTTTCATTACGACAGTGCTTTTTGGATGTGTAAATCAAGCCACTGAGACAAAGTCCTACATCTCATTAGAAACTAATAACAGTAACAGATCATTGTGTACTATCGTAAACAAAGCCTTTTTTTAGTGATTTCTCATTTACCGGTTAAATTATATTTTGTATTGTATTTAATACTGTAAAAATATGAGCATCGGTTTGGTATCAGCAAATATTAATTTGAGAAAAATCATATTGATCAGAAGTAAAAAAGTTAGTAGTGGGACATCCCCATATATGATACTATATTCTTTCATTTTCTGAACCGCTAATCCGTATCACTAAAATTTTGTAAAACTTTCTATTGATATTTTACGTGTCTGTCATCATTCCTCACTACAGTACACATAATAGAGACTCAGTAGTATACTTTTGAAGCATTTTGTAACGTTTTTTCCTCTGTCTAGAACCAAGACACAAGCTAATAGGTCATGTAAGCATATTGTAATATAAACCAGAGCACTTCTTATCTGCAGACTGAGGGCGGACAGTAACGAGCATAGGATGTTACACCCTGCGTTGCCAAATAAATGAGCTCCTGAACGCAAATAGAAGTCATCAGGATTTCATTCCTTCGCGAGGGTGGCTTTACTCTACCTTAGCTTTGCAAACCGTTCAAAATTAATCATTCTGCGTTTTAATTACTTTTAGAGTATATTTAAAAAAATACAAATAAAAAAGAAAAACGGGGCTGAGAAAAGGGCCCTGACCATTTAGTGTCACATTTTCCAAATACACACAACTCTGAAAGCAGGAATGGGATTAAGTCCTTTATTGCCATTGACGGCGATAGACCTAGTGACAATCTACTTCAAATTCACAACAGAAACATGAAAATAAGTCACGTAATTGGACGCTTATCATCATCAAACACTGAAAGAGTAAAATATTGGCCGTTGCTTTGAACAAAGCAGCATCTCGAGATGATGACGTCAAGGGAGGGAGTAAAATAAAGAGGGTGCCCTACTTATATATACTAACTATGTGTATATTTTACTATTAATGCTGTCCAGCTTGTATATTGTATCATATTAGCTTGAGCCCTTTGTGAAGAGATATACCTGATAACTGAAAAGAAAGATTTAATGATAAGCGGTACGGATAATGAATGAATGAATATTGAAATTCCATTTGCTGCTACTTTTGAATATGTTATTGCTTTGTGTGCATGCAGTTTTGTAAACTTTAATTTGTGCATTTGTTGTGAAAACTTAGTTTTATTACTTTCCTGGGTTGTTCACTTATTGTATTTCTGTGTATTTTAATATGGTGGAATTTGGAGATCAGGAAGATTACTGTATTTATTTGTGTATAACGTACAGAATGTTGTACCAAAAAACTGAAGCCAAATTCGGGTTTGCGTTATACTCGAATCCCCTCGGCAGCCGTTATAATGGGAAACGTACAAACTGTCTTTTGTCCGCCCGATGGGGTGCGAGAGTCCGTTCTATGGGCCAGTGCTCACACTTAAAAAAAATAACTCAAGAAGAATGGAAACATTGTTTGGTGAGTCTGATAATGATGAATCAGACATAGAAAATGTTATTATATTATGATGATCAATTAGACTTTTAGGATTTAAAATTGTAAATTCCATTTGAGAATTGTCTTCATACTGGTTTGTCTTACCAGATTTTCATACCATATGTTGTAATTATATATTTTGTCATAGTGTGTTCAGCATTTTCCAGTTACCAGCACCTGTGCAATCCTTTCTGTGAGCTGAGAAAAAGTGGGAAAAAAACAAATTATTACACAAATTATGAGTGCCCGTTATACATGTGTACTCGAATAAATATGGCAGTGTTCGTAGTTAATACTAATAGCTATTCCAATAAATGTGACGAACATGATCAAGCTTGTACTCAAACAATTAAAACTCAGTTTAAATGAGTTTTAAAGGAGTTCATTTTCCTTTCCATGTATGGATAAGGAGTGTAAGACAACCATTGAAAATAGTAATGAGACAGTCAACAGTCATTGCAAAGCAAGACTTACATGGTGTTTCTTTAAACACTATAAACTAGTTTGTTTCCGTATCCCACCCCATAAATCGCCCGTCACCATTTTACAGCCAGTTTTAATGTTCTTGCCCTTAGAAAGACTATGCCTGTTTAGCTGGGGATGGAAAACTTGTCAATTGGGTGGTATTGGAAGGAGTGTTAACCTTTCATAAGTTCTGATTCAGTTAACCTTTTTTAGAGCAATTGACTATTTTTATCATAAAAATGTAATAATATTAATTATTATGATATAATTATGTTAATATTCCTGATTATTGATCCTTATTTATTCATCCTCCAAGTAACTCAACCTCAAGTGGGTTGCAGGCATGTTTTATAGGATTATTTTTTTCAATTAGTAAATATGTTTATAAGATAATATGTTACAAGACAATAAAATTTACAAGAAAATCTGGGGACTCTTTGTTCTACTGGGTGGTAAACTCCTGCAAGTCATTTTATGTTGATTTTGGGGCTTTACTTAAATCTCTTTTTGTTGATTTTCGGCCATTTCCTTGCAAATTCCTGATCATTTTGGGTCAATTCCTGCTATGTAGGTTCAATTCACTTCCTGTTGATTTTAATGCATTTCCGGGCCGCTTTTTTTCAAATTTGGCATCATTTTCAGAGGTCTTTCTGTTCTGTTTTTATTTGTCACTTCCTTTTTTTGTATTTTTAATTGGGGGGGGTGGGGGTTGTACCCTTGTACCATACATGGTAGGCTGATTGGACACTCTAAATTGCCCATAGGTATGTGTGTGAGAGTGAATGGTTGTCCGTCTCCTTGTGCCCTGCAATTGGCTGGCCAGCAGTTCAGGGTGTCCCCTGCCTCTGGCCCGGAGTTAGCTGGGATAGGCTCCAGCCCCAAAAATGAGGATAAAGCGGTTTAGAAAATGAGATGAGATAAACTAAATCAACATTGTAAACATGTTTTGGTTTGATCTGTTTTATTTAAATGAGGCCATTACATAATTTTTTTGCCCTTCATCACATTCTTCAAATTGTGCTCACTTTATTTCTGCAGCTCAGCGATGGCGGGAAAGCAGCCAAAGGCGGCATCGCTATTGGAGACATGGTTCTGTCCATTGACGGCGTTGCCACCGAGGGAATGAACCACCTTGAAGCCCAGAATAAGATCAAGAACTGCACAGGCAACCTCCGCCTCAGCCTCCAGAAGTACGTTGCCAATTTAGTTTTTATAAGTCATCTCAAAAACTGAATTAGCTGATATTTTCCAATTGATGTCAGCCCTCCCATTTCATATAGATTGGACATATATTATAGACGATGGCACTGGAAGAGTTAAATCTTTCACAAAGCCTGACAGCAGGTGCCTGAACAAAGTACAACTGCTAATGGAGGGAAAAATAAAACACATGGCGCGCATATGTGGAATTAATGGTATACAATGCTTCTCTTATAACCACTGCTCAACAACTTTAACGTTTCAATAATAAAATCCACAGTTTGGCGGCCATTCTACTGAAAAAATGCAGTCTTTTAAAGGCTAATAGGATGTACCTTTTTAGTATTAATGGCAACTTTTCTTTTTTGTTTTTATTTGAGTTTACTTACCTCTGACTCACACTAGAAACATTTCCATGAAACACATTCCGTATGGCAATTAAACTTGATAATTACATTTAATACTCATGAAAAATTGTTGTGGTTCCACATTTTCATTGGGCTACTTAGCAAGCAGCATTTAAAAAAAGTATTTATATATATTACTTCCAAGGAAATGAACACTGATTTTGATTTAACATACTTTGCAAAGAAGTTTTTTGTAGGGAGGTGTTTCAATCACATCATCACTGTGCGATGAGGATTCTTTGTGGCTACAATTGGTAGACCTGTCACATACGTCTCATGAGGTGGCTTGGGGTTGATAGTGCGCTTTTACTAAAACGACAGGCCCTGATAATAACAAATGAACAGAAACTGAAACACATCCACATATATTTGATCTGGAAAGGCAAGCACTAAATCGGTTTAGCAACTCCGGTCCTCAAGGGCACCGATCCAGTCTATGTTCCATCAGAAAAATCATGATCTTTATTAGACTTCTGGACAGCTTATTGATGAGTTGATCATTTGATTCAAGAGTAGTATAGGAGGGAGGTATAGAAAACAGACTGGATTGGGGCCTTCAAAGACCAAAACTGGTGACCCCTGCACTAAATGATCATGCTTCAGTGCAATAAATTATAAAAAAAATACTGCAAACCAATACAATAAAATATAATTATAAGGTTAGGGAGAGATCTACTCCTCCACTTTATTTTGGTTGAAAATATAAAACAATTTTCAGTGATTTAAGATTAGTGTTTTAAAGGGAAAATATTTAAATTTAAAACAAAGGAGGCCTCACAGCCCTGGGGTCCGAGGTTCAAATCAAGGTCACGTCCACCTGTGTGAGTTTGCATGTTCTCCCCGGGCTTGCGTGGGTTTCTTCCAGGTACTCTGGTTTCCTCCCACATTCCAAAAATATGCATGGTAAGCTGATTGAACACTCTAAATTGCCCCTAGGTATGAGTGTGAGTGCGCATGTTTGTCCGTCTCCTTGTGCCCTGCAATTGGCTGGCCACCAGTTCAGGATGTCCGCTGCCTCTGGCCCGGAGTCAGCTGGGATAGGCTCTAGCACCCCCACGACCATAATAAGGATAAAGGTGCCCAGAATATGATATGAAGAACATTACAAAAGCAACAACCAAAAATTAAAAAGGTACAGAGTGTCAGCTAACCTGTTGTGCCAGTCGGAATGTTCCACATAGCCACTACTTCAGTATTTAAAAAATGGAAAGCTATAATTGTGACTGTTTTAATGAGAGGAACCTTGAAAAACGATATAGCTGCTCATTGGACAATGGCTCTTCTCATCACCTACTACTGCACATCCAGCCACAGTTTGAATTATTGGTCCGGAATAGATAAAAGCATGTTTTTTTTGAAGTTCTTCAATACTCCGAGAAAATTGAGTATTTCTGACAAAACTTCAGAAATGGACCAAAGTACAAGAACTGCCTATTGTCACGTCTGCATCTGATTGATATCTCCCTGAATCGGCTTGGACCACAGAAGGTTCAGAGCGAGTTGGACGACTTGTGGTTGCCAAACATGCATGATGAATCAGGCTGGGTTGTTTGGTCTGCAATGTATTCTCTCAGCTCCTTCTCGTTAGAATGAATTAGATGCTTAGTTCCATCAATGGCAGTCAGTTACTTGGATTGGATTGGATTGGACAACTTTATTCATCCCGTATTCGGGAAATTACATTGTGGCAGTAGCAAGACAATCAGACATTTGCAGTATTTGTAATCACGTACTTCGCCCAGTTTTCACGGTTTGATATTTTTATAAATATGCTGTTGTCTAAACACAATGAAGTTATCTGTGACTGTTAATGGCTTATGCACGAAAGCTGGCATAACATGAATGTGTGGCTCCAGCTTTCAAACTAACAGCTGACAATCTTATTTTAGTGCAAAAAGTTGGCATGGAGACTTCCCGAGTGAGGGGTTCTGTTTGGGAAGTTGATGAAGGCTGGAGGTGTACGCTTTCATTTTGTTGACATTGTGTTCTTGGAATAGAGACGTCGAGATCCCTGGGTTTGCGTTTGAAGCTCATTCGTCCAAGCCTAATCGTGTTGCCATTTGTGGCAGTCATGTGCGTCATGCACGTGGAATGAAGATGCTGCCTGAAAACCTAACCTCATTGAAATTTAAATCTGTGACCAAAAATTGTATAGAATTAGTTAAAAAAAAACTCAAGCAACAGAAAATGGAAACAAAAAAATAATTATGAATCACTTTGTTTTCAATTACCATGTTTTCTTGCATATTATCCACCTCAGTGTATAAGCCATACAGTGAAAATTACCTAAAAAATTTGAATTTTACATTTTCTCTCCTATAAGACGCCCCCTGATTCACCATTTTCAGGTTCATGATTTTAATAGGAAGTACAATAGTGTTACTTTGAAGGGAATTCTGAAGAAAAATCCTCGTACGTGGTATTTCTGAGATACTGTATGAATTGAAAGGATCGTCTGCTGGATTGCACATTGTTTGGGTCAATATCATAAAGAAGATTACATGCCTGTCTTTCCAAATGCAAAATATCAAATTATTCAATTTCAAAAAATAATTAGGTCTATCTTGACGAGACCTGATGCTTTTTAATGACAGATATTACAATTTTCTTCCCAGAAGTTTAAGATGTTGTGGTGGCCATATTGTTTTTTATGTCAAAAAATCTCGATTATTTCGATGGTTCGTTCATATTGCTGCAATAGTTTTCAGTTCTGAACAAGAAATAAAAAGAAAAAAATTTACAGCAGAAAAAGTAAGACACTTGAGCACTGCTGACATGGTAAACACTGCAAACACATGTAGTATCAAGGTTACTCGCGTCTGGTCTTGATGAACGGTAAAAAGTAAGATGGGGGCGCCCTGCGCAAGCAATGGCAAGCACAAGTAAGTGATTTTTATCACAATTTATGCAGGATACATTTTTTTCCCTTGAATTTCATTCATAGACAATAAAATAAATTTTGTTTAGCGTTTTATCTGTTCAACTTTGCTTTATTTTGAACTAAATGATCATATTGGGTGCATTGTCCTGCGTTATGCCGTTTCGTCTTTGTCACCTTGCAGTTTCATGCATGTCACGTCTAATTTGTGTGCTTATAAGCAAGCCGGATCCTGATTCAGACATAATTTTTTTGATGCTACAAATACAAGAGAAAATATGGTAGTCAATTATTGGCAGTTGGCTAGTCCAATTGTACAGGAATACAAATATTAAGGCTATCGCTCAGCCAGTGAGCCTTTTTCTTTGGCTGCAATTGCCTACGCAGCTGCTGTGGTCACTTAGCCTCTGCGCTGGCTTGTCACTGATGTTCCACGGCCAAAGCTCCTCACCTGTTCGTGTCTTTCATGAAGCCATAGTTTTTGCCAAAGATCATTTAAAACTCCCATCGCCTGCGTATTGGTCGGTACTATCCTAATACCAGGAGAATGCCGCCATATTTAGACGCACCTGTTGCCGCCTGTCTTTGGGAATAGCTCCATTTTGCTGAGTACTAGTGGCATGGTAAATTGTATATCGTCATTACCGTATTTTTGGACGATAAGGCACTACGTTTTTCCTCTGCTTTGAACTCTTATAAATGGGTTTTTACAGGCCAATGATCTCTATGTTTTTGGTAGGGATTTTAAAAGTATCCAAGTATCGAGCAATATAGAAATGTGGAATCTGGATACCATAGTTAATTGCAAAAGTACACGACAACAGCTCACCAGAAATTTGCTGTCATTGACTATTTTTGATAGTAATGCAGGATATTTTTGCAATTTCCCTGTTAGCAGATGGTCTGCTCTTGCCGTGCTAGACATCTAATCCATTTGAAATAGAAGGGCTGGCAATGAATGACAAATGTTTGATTCACTTCAGAATTTCAATTTAGTTGTTTAGACCCACACATTCTAATGGACTGGACGTGTCCTATTGATGAACTTATTTAGTGGAAGGGTGCATTTGTCCAGAGGAAGAATAAATTAGATTGTTTTTTTTTTCCTATTATACCTCATTGGCTGCCATTGATGGAGCTAGACATCCAAGCCATTTGGAGTTAGAGGGTTACCAGTGAATAAACATCCATGTGTTGCCACTCTCCCTCTTCAAATGAATTGGACACCTAATAGTGATAAACTAGTTGGTGGCAGGTTACATTTCGTCCAAAGGAGGAACACAAGAAAGATGTTGTAGGTCTCTTTTAAGTGAATAAACACAAAAATATTCACTACACTGATGCTAATGCTCAAATATTACTTAGATCGTTGCCTCCTGGGTTAATAATAACTGAAAAAAAGCTTGACAAGGTTTTGACCTGTTTTTCAGGTCATCAAAATGAATGATCACATTACCTAATAATAAGAAATGCCCTTAAGCCTGTAAAATATTTGATTAATAGCATGGGTTAGCGCTTGTCATCCAGTTTGGCATGCTCCACAAACATATTAAAGTATTTTAGATTTCATTGGCAACAATGTTCCTGCGGAACTTTTTTTTTTTGCCGAACATAGGCCTTGTATGGATTATGCACTGATATTGACAAAGACGTAGTGGAATGGTATTTTAACCCATTCCCTGACAATGGCAGCAGTAGACATCCAATTTATTCATTCACCTTCCGTACCGCTTCTCTCAACGGTTGCTGGAACCAATCCCTGCACCCTAGATTGGTCGCTAGTCAGCCATAGGGCACACAGAAGTGGGGCGAGTGAACCCATATACCATCAAGTTGCTCCTGTCCAATTTGTTTGAACTAATATGCTTTATGCTAATTTAACTCATATCATCTCATCTCATTTTCTGAACCGCTTTATCCTCATTAGGGTCGCAGGGTTTGCTGGAGCCTATCCCAGCTAACTCCGGGCCAAAGGCAGGGGACACCCTGAATTGGTGACCAGCCAATCGCAGGGCACAAGGAGACGAACAACCATTCACTCTCACACTCATACCTAGGGGCAATTTAGAGTGTCCAGGCATGATTTTGGAATTTTGGAGGAAACCCACGCAGGCCCGGGGAGAACATGCAAACTCCGCACAGATAGACGTGATCTGGATTTGAACCCAGGACCCCAGAGCTGTAAGGCCGACGCGTTAACCACTCACCACACCGTGCCGTCCTATGCTAATTTATGAAAAGTAAATTCAATTGAGTTGAGCCTGATTTTATCTATCATTAGTGTTAAATATATATATATATATATATATATATATATATATATATATATATATATATATATATATATATATATATATATATATATATATATATATATATATATATATATATATATATATATATATATATATATATATATATATATATATATATATATATATATATATATATATATATATATCGATATATATATATATATATATATATATATATATATATATATATATATATATATATATATATATATATATATATATATATATATATATATATATATATATATATATATATATATATATATATATATATATATATATATATATATATATATATATATATACATTTCATTCTGATCCCAATACTTTGATGATAGCACATTTTTGAAGACATTTGCAAAATATTTGTTTTCATTTTGTGAACCACTTTATCCACATAATCACTCGCGCGAGGTGCTGGAGGCTATCCCTGCTGACTTTGGGCCAGGGGCAAGGGACACCCTGTATCAGTGGGCAGCCGATAGCAGGGCACAAGGGCAATTTTAAAATGTCCAATCAGCCTTCAATGCTTCTTTTTGGGATGTGGCAGGAAAATGGAGTACTCAGAGAAAACCCACACAGGCTCAGGGAGAATATGCAAATTCAACACAGGTGAACCCAGTACCCCAGAGCTGTAAGGCCGACGCGCAAACCACTCATCCGCCGGGCCACACATTCATTGATATTATTTATGACATTTTATTATTACCAAATCATTTATGTGTAGTAGACATACACCTGCTAATGGCAGGTGTGATACTGGTGTGTGCCCATAGCGAGCAAAAATGATGTTGCTCACACTGGTTGATGTATGTGTGTGTGTCTGTGTGTATGTATATATATACAGAGGTACCTCGACTTACGATCGTAATTAGTTCCGAGACTGTGATCGTATGACAAGCATATCGTAACTCAAGTGGACGTTTCTGATTGAAATGAATTGAAAACAAATTAATTCGTTCCAACCCTCTGAAAAAAACACCAAAAACAGGATATTGGATTCGAAAATAGTTTTTTTCTTTTAATTTGCCATATATTGACAAAGTAATAAATAACGAGTGGTTCAATAGTAATAAAATGTATTTAACAGATGTAAAATTAGACGCATTTCGTGGAGGGGAGAGACAATGACACACACGGAGGTGGAGGTGGGGGCTGTTCCACGGCAACAACGCACTCGTAAACCAACAAACAAATTTAAATTAACTTGGATAACTATATAGAGACACTGAACTTTTAATGTAACTTCACACAAAATTGAATTCTAATTTTGTTTTAATCTTTATTTACCTTAGTTCTACGGGTTGACCCCACCCGGACGTTTTGCCGGATTTCAGCGGTGTAGGGCACATTTTCATATGCTTAATTTATTTTAAAACATTAATAAATCATTTCCTTACAATTCTCTCTGATTTTGTGTTTCCTCACATCTTTCCCGCAAAATTGGGACACATTTTGACCTCTTTTAAAGGATTTAGTTGGTAGTTGTGTGTGGACCATGGAACAAAGTAGAGAATTTACATTTAAAGTACACCTCTACTTACAAAATGTTCAAGTTAGTTCTGGAACCAATTAATTTTGTAAGTAGATGTACAACTGTACTCCTATGCCACCATCTTCTACCTATAGGTATTATTATAGATCTTGTCTTTTCCTTCAAAATTATTTGATAATTGGAGTTAATGGGGTAATATTTTCCCCTCCTGAAGCAATATGCTCCAACTGCGGCCCACGGCATTCGCTTTGTTGCCTTCCGTGCCCCCGCTTTGAAGGACCAAGAGACAGGGACTTGGGTTAGGGGTTAGGGCAACAGGAGTTTGTTTGAGGTTAGGGAATAAATGGTTCGGTTTAGGGTTGGGGTTAAGGAAAACACGTTTGGAAAGAGAGATGGTTGAGTTTAGGATTGGCGCTAGGGTAAAGATTAGGGCACAGATGGCCCCAAAGGATCGCAGGGATTTTCCTCTTAAGGCAGTGATTTTCCTCTTAAGGCAGTGATTTTAAACTTCCATAGAACCTTAAATGCAAAAAAAGAATTAATTGAGCAGGATAGCTGCATTTTTGTTAAATGCTAGGAACTCTCACCCTCTTCCTCACGTTTAGCGGTCTACACACCCTCTTTTGAATGATGGAACTAACCCATGGAGATTTTAACACGCCTTTTTATTCACACACAAAATAAATTACACTTAGTGGTGAAGCACACGTGGCAATGATTGGTCCTCTGGCATCCTTTCCACGTCACGTTGGTCTCTCTGCTATAAATTAACGTACAGCTAAACAAATTCTTTCGAGGTCAAAAAGGAGAAAACATTACTCAATCTCGAGTACATGTGAACTATTGTAAAATCTTCTTAATGAGCTTGTTGAAAAGTATAGAGGTATCGACTTTTAAATGTACAACACAAAAGTATTTATCCCCCATCTATTTTTAAAAATTTTTTTTACAGAACCACAGGACATTTTATTTTGAAGATAGTAATGGAAAATATTTGTTGCATTTTTCTTGTTAACTCATTGTCTGTCAAGTTAACTGTCCATCAATTTTTGGACAAATCAACACAGTGATTTTAGAAAAAGACTGAAAGACATAAAGCAAATTCATATTTAAGCTTGTTTTATTTTATATATTTAGTTTAAAAAAAACTAGCATTATTCAGTAGGGGAAAAATTTGGTATTATGACAACAGCAATGAGTTGCTTCTGAAACATGACTGCTGTTAGATTGGTCTTTCACAAACCTGTGACATTCCACCACTTCATGAAACATTTCCCGAACTCAGTCACCCACGATTTTATGATAGGGACATGTTTGGGTGTGACCATGTGTTTTTTTTATTTTTATTTTTTAAATTCCATACTGTTTGAATTGACTACACACAAAAAATAAAGTTCCTTACAAAATCGGCAATTTTTGCAAAATTTTCACAAACACTGAAGGTTTGTTTACACGATAATGGTAACAAGGGGAAACATTATCATTTTGTCATTTATATATGTATTTATTAATCAAAGTACAATTATTACCTTTAAATAAATATGATATAATGGTGCTGTTTTTAAGCATGTTCATAAGATAGTTTACACCCTAGAACTTTAGTCCAAAGCTGCTATGTGTAAGGGTGAAAAAGTGGACGCGATAGCGAAGGAGACAAGGCGACACAGACAGGCGTGACATTCATAACTCTTGAACCCCCAATGGAAATATGTACCGAGGTCTTCTGCTATGCGCCACACTGAGAAAGGCTTTACTGAATGCTTGGAGATTTTTCTGCGTGAACTGTGGAGTAACTGTTAATTTGATCCTCGGGTCTATAAGTGGGAAATACACAGGTTTTTATTCCTACGTTGTTTACTAGTTTTAGCATCACAGATTGACTGTACTTGACAACCATTACCCTTTAATTATTTTGTTTTGTAATTAAGATTATTTTATTAAGATTTAAATCATTTAAAGAAAACAGCTGTCCTGCTAAATATATATTTACTATTTATTTTTTTTAATATATATTTTGAAATTTATTATTTAACTCTTACGGTCCTGAGCCTTGTGTGTGTCTCAACGTTGTGTGCAATACACAAAAAGTGCAACATAAACTTTGAGGAAAAATTCTTTTAAAGACAAACCATGTTTGCTGCATTTTTTGTTTGGTCTTCCATGGTGGCATGTGTTCATCCGTTATCTCCATGACAACTGGCAGTAGCTCAACCATTGAGATGTGCAGGATTTTGTATTTTCATCGTCATACTACTATGCTCGTTGTTTACAAAGCAGTTGTGGCAGGGTAACTATCTGCGTCTGCATATTCTTAAAAAGAACTCTACCAAAAGACCTTTTCCTTAGCGGATTAAAGGGTTGAATCCAGGTTGGTCCTCCTGTGTGGTGTTTGCATGTTCTGCGTGGGTTTTCTCCCACATTCCAAAAACATGGTAGGCTGGTTGCACACTCTAAATTGCCCCCTATGTATGAGTTTGAGCGTAAATGGTTGTCCTTCTTGTGCCCTCCGATTGGCTTGCAACCAATTCAGGGTGTCCCCCATCACGTGTCCAAAGTTGGCTAGGATAGGCTCCAGGAGCCCCCGTGACTCTTGTGAGGATGAGCGGTCCACAAAATGGATGAAGGAATTGTCAAATAGGAAATAGCGCTTCCCTTTTAACCTCAATATGCGAGACATGCTTTTGTTGTTTCGGAATACAAGACAATTCTGTTTTTCAAGGAATGGTTGTCAGCCTGAACTACAGTCGCGCTTCATCGTCTGTCCTGATCACATTACCTTTAAGGAGCTTTAACAGATGGAAAAAATAACTTGCCTGCATTCAAAATAGGTCATGTTCTGGCTGTAATGTATGGAATCACTAATATTATGTTGGCCATTCGATATGCTGTAATGTGTTTAGGCCAGTTAAACATGGCATGTAGGAAACCGAACGATCTTGTAACTATATATTTATATATATATATATATATATATATATATATATATATATATATATATATATATATATATATATATATATATATATATATATATATATATATATATATATATATATATATATATATATATATATATATATATATATATATATATATATATATATATATATATATATATATATATATATATATATATATATATATATATATATATATATATATATATATATATATATATATATATATATATATCTCGATGTGCGTATATGGATAAATGTATATATGTTTTGGTTGAGCATTCGGCCTTAAGTGGCATCGACCATATTGCAGAGTAAAGAGTATCACATTGACGTACTAAAAATAGATGATTTCAGGAGTATGTTGGAGGACACTTTAGAATTGGCTCCTCATGTTTTTATAGTCTGGCACTTAGCGAGCTCAGCTTGAATTGATGGCATTTTTCCCTCACAGGGTCACCAGTGCTTCCAAGGCTCCACCAGTGGCACCGAAGGTAGGATCGTAAGATGATTTTTTACTAAGACTAGGGCATGCCAGGTGATTTTCAGACTTTTCAAATGTTAGATAATAAGTCTGGAAATGATTCACCTGGACTCTCGGCGATTGCCGCTCATAATTTTGGATGGAGTGCATTGTAAAATGTGTTTTAAGTTATTTGAATCAATACCACTTGCATGATGCGGAATGCATATAGTTTTGTTTATCATGTAATAATTCTGGACAAGGGCTGCCAGGATGACTCGTTGATTAGCAAAAAGAATCAACAACCAATTTGAAAATTTATACATACGTTTTTCATCACATACAGTCATGGCCAAAAGTTTTGAGAATGACACGAATGTTACATTTTCACAAAGTCTTTTTTTCAGGGTTTTTATGAAAAGCTTTTATTGAGAATTACATGCAATAGGTCAATATTTGCAGTGTTTACCTTGCTTTTTCAAGACCTCTGCAATTCTCCCTGCCATGCTGTCAACTTCTGAACCAAATCCTGACTGATGGCCGTCCATTCTTTCATGGTCAATTCTTGGAATTTGTCAGGATTTGTGATTAAGAATGTCTTTTCAAATCAAATCAATTCAAAAGCCTTTATTGTCATCATACACAGCTGCGTATATAACAAAATTGGTGGTGCTACTCCACAAAGTGTGTTTTCCCACTAAAAAACTAAAAAACAAATAGTAATATAAAGGTATAAAAAGTCACATCCTGTCTTGGTGAATTCTAAAATATTGCACAGTCTAAGATATTGCACATTGTTATTGCACAGAAGGGATTGTGTGTTGTGCTAACGCAAGTTCAGAGTTCTAATGGCTGTGGGGAAAAAAAACGGTCCTTGAGTCTATTTGTCCGTACTCTTTGAGACCTGTAGCGCCTGCTAGGGCAGGAGCTGGAACAGGTTGTGAGCAGGGTGGTATTGGTCCCTGAAAATGTTCCTGGCTCTGCTGAGGTAGCGAGGGCTGGCATTCGTGACTATACAGGAAGGGCAGAGAGCAGCCGATGATCTTCTGGGCAGTGTTGATCACTCTCTGCATGGCTGTTCTGTCTGCTGCCGTGCTTCCAGCGTACCATACTGTAATGCAGTATGCCAGGATGCTCTCCACAGTGGCTCAATAGAAGGTTACCAGAAGCTTCGTGTCCAAGTTGTTCGTCCTGAGTACCCTCAGGAAATAGAGTTGTTTCTGGGCCTTCTTCACCGCTGCTGTGGCTTTGCTTGACCTGGAGAGCTTGTCCCTGATGTGGACCCCCAGGAATTTGAAGAACTGGACCCTGTCTACACATACTCCATTTATTAAGAGTGGGGCCAGATCTGTGCTGTGTTTGCGAAAGTCCAGAATTATTTCTTTAGTTTTTGTGGTGTTCAGTGTGAGATTGTTCACCGAGCACCACGAAGACACTTTGTTGACCTCATCTATTTAAGCAGACTCGTCCCCCCCTAAGATGAGTCCGACCACAGTGGTGTCATCGCCAAATTTGATGATGGAGTTAGACCGGTGGTTGGTGTACAGTCGTTTGTGTATAGGGAGTACAAAAGAGGAATCCGTACACAGCCTTGAGAGGAGTCAGTGCTCAGTGTAATGGAGGAAGAGAGTTGGCGACCAAGTCTAACAGTTTGTGGTCGGTTAGTTAAGACAATCTTAATCCAGTAGCAGGTAGAAGAGGAAAGTCCAAGGTGGGATAGTTCGTCAGCCAGAATGTCCGGTATTATAGTGTTGAAGGCTGAGCTATAGTCAATGAAAAGCATCCTCACGTAGTTCCCATGGTGCTCCAGGTGGCTCAGTGCTGTGTGTAGAGCTACAGTGATGGTGTCCTCAGTGGACCTATTTGCTCCATAGGCAAACTGGTGAGGTTCAACTGAGGGAGGGATTGTATCCCTGATATGGCGGGTGACCAACTTTTCAATGCACTTCATGATCACAGGCATAAGTTCAA
Organism: Stigmatopora nigra; assembly: GCF_051989575.1. NCBI lineage: Eukaryota > Metazoa > Chordata > Actinopteri > Syngnathiformes > Syngnathidae > Stigmatopora > Stigmatopora nigra. Next base: position 3,304,553 of record NC_135511.1, on the reverse strand, counting down.
CAGGCCTATAATTATTCAGGCTGTCAATGATTGGCTTTTTAGGGACAGGGATAATGATGGCAAATTTCCGGGAGGTTGGGATGATGGAGTGTTGCAGGGAACAATTGAAGATCTTTGTGAAAACACCAGTCAGCTGGTCAGCACAGGCTTTGAGCCCCTTCCCAGGTACTCCGTCAGAGCCAGCAGCCTTCCTGGTGTTCACAGTCTGCAGTACTTGTCTCACTTCATGTTCCTGAAGCTCCAGTGTACTGCTGCAGGGTGGTGGTGGGTGTTGAGACTGGGTCTGATTTGTCAGTCTCACAGCGGGCAAAGAAACGGTTCAGTTCCTCTGCTAGTGAGGCATATGCGTTAACAGACACTTTAGTGTCATTGTAATTGGTAATATGTCGTATTCCCTGCCACCTCTTCTTTGGGTTATTTCCTGTAAAGTGCTCCTCAATTTTCAGTGTATATGCTGCCTTGGCCTTTTTAATTTTTCTCTTCAGATCTGCTCTGGTGGGGCTGTACTGTACCCTGTCCCCTGACCTGAAGGCAGTCTTACGGCATTTGATGAGTGCCTCTTTCTCATTGGTCATCTAGGGTTTTTGGGTAGGAAAAATCCATATCCGTGACTTTGTCCGTGCATTTTTTGATGTAGGTAAGTACAGTGTCCGTGTAGTCCTGGAGGTTTTGGTGTTCCAAAAGTTCCCAAATGGTGCGGGAAAAACAGTCATGCAGCTAAGAAAGGGCGTCCTCGGGTAATGTTTTTATTATCTTTATTTGTGGCCTTGTTAGCCTCCGGAGTGGGGTGTATGCGGGGGTGAGAGACAGGCAGAGATGGTCTGATCCAGCAAGGTGAGGGAGGGGTGTGGCTCTATAAGCATGTTTGATATCAGCATAAACATGGTCTAGACCAGGGGTGTCAAACATACGGCCCGCGGGCCAGATCCGGCCCATCTGGTGGTTTGGTATGGGCCGGGGAAGAAAGATGCATTGTATAAAAAAATATTTCTTTAAAATATGTAGTTATTTTATTATCCGCTAGGGGGCGCAGTGCTTTAGTACGTGCAGAACACGTCAATTGACATTTATTTATGTTATGTTATTTTCTTGTTCATAATATATTGTTCATAATGTAAAAGGAAAAATCTGTTAATAAACATTTTGATAATTTACTGATTCTTTGCACTAATTATTAGTATTAGTGACTAATACAAAGGAAAAAAGTGGGCTTATTGCTAGTTCTATGTAATTTTGCAATGAGTTTACTGGTCCGGCCCGCTTGATCTCAAATTAAGCTGTATTCGGCCCGCAGACCAAAGGGAGTTTGACACCCCTGGTCTAGACTCTCTAGAGTCTGATGTGACACTTTATGTACTGGATAAACTGAGGCAAAACAGTCTTTAAACATGCATTGTTGAAGTCACCAGCGTCAATAAAGACTCCATCGAGGTGGTCAAGCTGCTGTTTGTTTACAGCCGCTAGCAGCAGGCTAAGTGCCGTGCTAACATTAGCATCCGGTGGGATTTAGACAGCCATTGCAATGACAATCCTTAGCTCTCTAGGTAGATGGAAGGGCCTGCATCGTAATGCCAAGAGCTCTAAATCCGGGTAGCAGTGAGTGTTAATGATCCTACTGTTGCAGCACCATTCATTGTGTATGTACACGCAAAGTCCCCCACCCCCTTCTATTTTCCCTGCTAATTCTTTCGAACGATCATTTCGGAATAGCGTCCGGCTAGCTAGCGATACCCCGGCGTCGGGGATTTGCAGGTGTAGCCACGTTTCCGTGGTGAAAATGATGTTGCAGTTCCTGACAAAGGTGTTGGTAGCAAGCTGAAGTTCCAAATCCTCCATTTTGTGGGTGATGGATTCTTGCATAGTCAATTCTTGGAGTTTGTCAGAATTTATGATTAAGAATGCCTTTTCCATCCTTATGGAGCAACTTGCCATAAAGCATAGGTCATAACAAAATGGTTTAGGTAACAAAAAAAATAGGATTTAGGGCCCTTGGGCAGGAAACTCTCCAGGTTAATGGGATTAATGTATTTCTCAAAAAAATCTTTTGATACTTGTGAAATGTGTGTAATTGCATTTCATGATACCTTAGAAACATCTGGCAAACACCTGTAAAACCTGAAGGAACTCACTTTGTGAAAATGTAATATTTGTCTCATTCTCAAAACTTTTGGCCATGACTGTAGTTTTGGCAGACAAAAGTTAATCTATGAGAGCTATTACCATAATTAATATGTCAATAATATGCAAACCTATTATTTGGCTAATCACAAAAACAATCAGTGATTGATCGGTTATCAAAGGAAATCAGTGGCATCCCTATCCTAGCAAGTGTTATGCGTGTGCTATGCTGTGTGTATGTGCATGCCAGGTGAACCAATGTGACATCATAAATCCTGTGCACCTCCCCGGACATTATGGAAGCGGCAGCTCCGAGGCCTCCGCCTTTATCTCGTCCCCCATGTCCACCTACACCCCCCCTGGTGCCCTTTCCCCACCGTGGCCGTCCAAGTACAATACAGCCAATCGCCTCTACTCGGCAGAGAATGCCTGTGAAGTGGCCGAGGGCCAACGGCGAAGCTTAGTTGACGGTCAAGGTGAACATGCTTTCAATGGGTGAGTGCTAGACAAAAACACTTCAATCAATCATGAGGCAGAAATTGAGGGCAGGCGGTGTGCATGGAAAATGCATGCTGGTGTTTTTCAATTAAACATCTTGTATTAGGGCCAAAAAAAAGAAAGGAAATGGGCCTGCGATCTAAGAATAAAAGTTGTCTGAAATGGGGACCTGGAAAAAATTAAAACGGAATGTACTAATGAAATTATGTAAAAAAGAAGAATGGCATTCAAATGTTGCTGTCTTTTATAATTGAATATCTATTCCATTACCAAACAATCTGGGAACACACTTTGACATCACAACCATTCTAACTTTGTTCTTGAACAATATACTATATATATAACATATAGCATATGTCTTATTATTCCGACTATTCTGCCTGTATTCTTTCAGGCCTTTTTTCATCTTTTTTTGTGGCCCTAATGCACCACCATATTCAGTCTTGACTGTGACCATCTGAATTTGATAGTTTTATGGTGTTTGCATGATTCCTTTTTTCAAACTGTTTTGACCATTTTACTTGATCTCCTTTTCAATCTTCTTCCCACTTCTCTTCAGATGACAGGAGCTCCTCTGCTCACAAAGTTAGTTCCAAAATGCATGTCCAGTACATGGTTGTTGTTACAAGCACCTTTTTTGAGTATGCATTCATTTAACAATACCGTATTTCATCTAAATGGGGGGCCATCACTTAGGCACTGACTCTTGGGTCAGTGGTTTGAATGCCAATCTTAGGCAAGCTATTCAACCGAATACACACGGTATGTCGATAATCTGATATTTCACCACTTTGCAACTTCTACATTCGCAGCTTCAGTACATCGCATATTTTATATTAAGCATAAAAAAGTACAGAAAATGTCAAAATTCACACTGAAATTGCAACGGAAAGTTGGAAGTTGAAAAATGGCGAAGGTCAGAGCTTTGCTTCTTCTTCAGCGCTGAATTGGGTGGCAATTGGTGCCAAAGAAGAACTTTACAGTATAAGAATGACGTGCCGAAAAAGAAGAATTTCACCACATAAGAAGAATGACGTTATGAATATTATAAAAGGGCAAGTAGTAGAAAATCTTGCCTTGTCCTGTTTTGAAGCGAGTGAATTTCCCATTGTGCACATTATCTGGATATGGCAAAAGCTAAGCCTTTCCAGCTTTGTTTGCATTTCGAATTGCCATCTAAAACGCCTCCTAAGCGTCCACCACCGCCTCCCTATTGCAGACCAGGGACTTAGGGTGAAAAGCGTAGACACAGCAAGCCGAGAGGTGGCGCAGGCGTGTCGCTTCGAGTGTTCCGTCGGTCAATGATGCGGCGGTGCCTGCCGCCGGCGAGCGAGGTCTTCCCCGTGACCCGGCCCCGGCCAGAACAGGCAGCACCACACTAAATCGAAGAAGAGTTCCTAAACATAACTGAAGAGAATGGTTATATTCCAGATCATTTTTTGGGGAGGAAGATCCCTGGCTGGACATTCTTTTTCAAAGATGAACTGAAAGTCCCAGGGTTCACATGGATCCGCTGACGCTCATGCTGACGTTAGCTATCTTACATTTCATGGTGCTAACAAACAATTGCAAGGCCGGCTAGTTAGCCTAACCTACATTACACTGTCTTAACAAACCACTTGTAAAACCACTTTGTCCACATGGCTCGACATGAACAAACAATTATTAAGCCAGTTGGCAGGTCTAACCCACAAGAGGCACCACTGTAGTCTGTTGAGCATTAATGGCACACCTATAGAAAGCCTTGTGGTGATTATTTGCTAGAATACGGCATTCAATCAGTGGTGTGCTATCAGGGCCTTCAAGCCCTTCTCTGCTGGCCTAAGAAATATCTGAATCACAGACTGATGTTAATTATATTTTGTCCAGGCTCTGCTGCATTAAACAAGCATCATTAAGAGTGTTGCTTTAACCAATCAGAATTTGATTTGGTGACACCAAGGTCGTCTTCTCGTAGGCGTAGAGATACGTCATTGCTTTCACCAACTATGATTGGATAGGGATAGAGTGGACTAGCCAGGGACTACCAAACTGTATCTGGAGCGAGCTGCACAAGCAGATATATTGTTGTGTTGATTTAATAGCGTTTTTGTTAACCCGAAATGGCTGAAGGAGAAGAAATAGATTTTTTTTTTGCACATTTACTGTCAAAGCCATTTTCAAGAAGAAAAAAAGCTGGACATTATTAAGAAAGGTCGGAAACCTCCAAAGCAAGCAACCCTGTCACAACCGGGAACGAATATTTTCAGCACTAAATCCAATAAATACATTTGCCAGAAATACGACAGGATAGGCTCAACGTTCAGCATTAGCTTCGATGGCGATAGAAAAAAAGGAGCATGGATATTGTGTACAGGTAAAAATGATTTTTGGTCAGTAAAATATGGCTATTGATAGGTTCATTAATAATTACCCATCTTTGTAATTATCAATAACTGTAGGGAGACATCTTATTCAATTATTGACATTTAATTAAATAGATTGGATCACGCATAAGAACCTTAAGGGAAGATACATCTTCAAAAGTATCCTCCCGAACAGTATTTCGCGTACGGCTCTAAGGCATTTGGATAAAAACAATCACGCCTTCATTTGACCTAACAATCATATAACAATTACATAAAGAAGCCCAAAGTGCGTCACGAGTGTTATGGAAGTGGCAGATATGCCGAGTCCTTGCTGCCTCCCGATCAACAGCCCTGAGAGCCCGATACTGGGTGAGATGTAGCATAAACAATCCTTGGATAAGAAGTCCACGTGAGAGTGGACCAGGCGGCTGTCTATGACCTCGAGCCGAACAATAGAAAGAATGATTTAATGATTTAACAAAGAAATGAATTACTACACATATATGTATAATAGTAATGCAGAATAAACCCAACAGCTATATTCCTAAATAATATATCAATTGTATGAGGTTATTATTATTATGTTTTTTTATGTGCCGCAAGCTGTAGCTGCAGTAGAGGTTTTATAGCCATAGAATATTTTTTGAGGGTTGTATTGATTCCGACAGCTGAAGGCGTCACTAGGAAATTCACGGACCGCCGTTGCGTTTAATATAAATGGGTGCATTTTTTTTCTTAAATCAATTTAAATGAAACATATAGTGCGTAGTATGGTAAGACTTGATATAATGAAAGTCTCAGTCACATGTTAGCCTACCCCTCTCACATACTGTGGTAAGCATATCTGTCAGTCCACTCTAATAATGAGAATGTGTTAAGATGGCCTCTTAAATCAATTCAACAGACTTCAAGTGAGTGCACTTCAGGATGATTTATGAACCTTCTCAATGTTTTCTATTGATTATATCCCGGGGGCAGCAATGTTAGGAGGACTAAGTGGGCCAGAATTAAATAAATAAGTATATAAATACATCATCATTTAATTAGAAACTAGCCCAGTTAATGTAAAAAAGAACAAATATAATTATTCACTTTAACTATTTAATTCCTGGACTTAATTTCATGGACACATGTTGCAGCCCACCCTGTGGTTGTTTGGCCATCGATTAAGGGTGTCCCCTGCCTTGTCCCCATAGGTGGCTGGGATAGGCTCCAGCACCCCCATGACCCCTTTGAGGATCAGCGGTTTGGAAAATGAATCAATGAATAAACGTTGGAGAACTTCATGAATTTATTTCAACTGTCAAACTCACCCAGCAAATTCAGTGGGTGGGACTAACACTTGATTGGTTACCCAGCACATGAAGCCAAGATGGAGAGTCGAGATGAATTCACGCCAAAAACGTCAATAAAATCCTCTGCTTTGCATACTATGTTCTACATGGAATAAGTCCCGCCCATTGACTTTGACAGATAAAATAAAGTAATGAAGTGCTGCAAATTAATTCGTTTTCAACACCTCTTATCCTTTTCAGGGTCATTGGGTGCTGGAGTTTATCCCAGCTGACTGCGGGCGAAATCCTAAAAGTTGGGGCCCATATAGAGAATGAAAACCATTTATACTTACAGTCACAGCCAGGGTGAAAATCCCCCCCCTTGCAGTCAGGTGAAATTAATTATTTATGACACATTTATAAGTAAATTTATAAGTTAAGTACTTATTTAAAGATGGATTTACATATTTCAAATGTCCCATTTGATCCTCCATGATAGCAAGACTGAAAATTCACCCGTGTTCCTTTGATTATTTCTTTTTTGAAATCAATTTTATCTGCCATCCATTCTTTAATGTATTCATTCATTTTCATGCATTTTTGATATTTTTATATTAGATGTGTTTGCTCATTCCTGAGATTTTTTTTAAACTAAATACCTGTTCAACCTTTCAGTCATTTACATAGTTATGTACATTTTATTAAATGGGTGTCAAAATTAGCTTAATTGTTGACTGATTTTACACACTGGAATTCTTCAGCAGCAATTAAGTACAGTACACATGACAGTGTCCCTATTTTTAGTTTTCTGTTTCTGTAGTGGTCTAAAATGTGGCACAATTGCTATTATTTTTCTTTGTGTTGTTACTTTGACTGCAAAGTCTTTGTTGAAAATACTAATTTCCAACCATTTTGCATAGATAAAATGCTAAGTGATCCTTGTACTATTTTTCTGTGCACCACTCTAAATTATAATTTACAAGAATTAACATGAAAGGGTTTAAAAAAATATATTTTTTTAACGTGCAGTAGTTTTCAGAACACTACTAAACAAAGCAGGTTTACCTAATTTAAAGCCCCAAATGTAATTTCTGTGCTTTTGGCTCCCTCTACTGGCAATTCATCTCATCTTTTACCTCTTTAAAAACTTTACTGTCTTTTCTTCTTTTGTGCTTCCTCTCAAGTGGACCCAACAGTATTTTGAAGTAAGTTAGCTTTTATACATCTACATGTTCATTTTTTGTCAGCAGGGTATTTAGCTTGTCTTCTCTCTCTTTTTCCTTCAAAGAAAACCCCAACCACCCAGGTAGTTAAAATGATATTCATCGTGACGTTTTCATTGTACTTCATCATTGTCATACCATAGTACTTCTCTTTAATTTTCGAAGCATTTCATTCCCATTTTTCCATCTGTAACAGTGTGTGTTGAGAAATCAAAGATCATGTTAACTCATTGTATACCATTGAGACCGATGGATGTCAAATACATTTAATTTTACCGGATTTACAGCGAATGAACGTCTCAGTTCAAATGAATAACACCTCAACTACTGTCAAACTCATTTATAGGAGCAATATGTAAAATAGTTGGTGAAAAATGGTACTGCAACCATTATCAAAATATTGAAGCTCACAACTTCTCATAACAATGTTACATTTCAATCAGAAACTTCAAAATTCAGTTTCTAGAGAAATTGTACAATTAACTTTCTGTTTTTAGTACATGCACTTGTAGTACAAGTGTGCATACTTGTCATACAAGTGTTAGTAGAAGACTTTTAGTCCTAGTAAGGTGATTTTAGTACAGGTACACAAAGGTACACTTTTAGAGTTGCTATGAGTCTGCATGTTCTCGCCGGCCTGTGTGGGTTTCCTCTGGGTACTCCGGTTTCCTCCCACATCCCAAAGACATGCATGGTAGCCAATGTTCCCTCTAAGCTGCGCACGTGCACAAGTGCGCATTCCTCTCGTCTTCTCTGCACAGCAGTATTCATATGGCGCGCAGTAAATAAAATCCAAACTTTTTATTTTATTTTTTTAATTGTTTTTTTTTTTACCCCTTTCCCCATGATGGCGCCGTTTACGCGGCAACCAGTGGCAGTAGCTCTGTCCCCTCCCATGTTTTTCATGTTTTACAGCATGTTTTACATTAAAAATTAGAGGGAACATTGACACGCACCTGCTTATGGCAGGTGTGATACTGGTGTGCCCATAAGGAGCAATGATGATGTCGCTCACAATGGTACTGAGTGCGCTCAGGGAGGTTGTGTTTCTGCCCAGACCAACAAAAAAATAGAGGGAACATTGATGGTAGCCTGATTGGACACTCTTAATTGCCCCTTGGTATGAGTGTGACCATAAATGGTTGTTTGTCTCCTTGTGCCCTGTGATTGGCTGGTTACCAATTCTGGGTGTCAGAGCTCTGACATCATATTTGACTGTTAAAATGAGAATATCGTAATTTAAACAATTAGAAAAGCATCAGAAGTATTTTCCAAAAATATGTTTCTTTAATGTCTATAAACATTTTTCATTTACAATTGGTGTGCAAATCTTACATATTGCTCCATTTAATTTACAACAAAAGTAGTTGTAATATAGGTGCTTGAGCTTAACCTCTGCTCTTCTTTCAGGCCTCCCCGTAGACACGTCGTAGATACTGACATCCACTTCTACCACGTGCCCACGCACGCTGACGCCAGCCGCAAACGCATCATGGAAGACACGGAGGATTGGCGCCCACGCACCGGGACCACCCAGTCCAGATCTTTCAGGATTCTGGCTCAGATTACAGGCACTGAGAATGGTACGTTGCTCTAAAAAGTACTCAATTCTTTTTTGCCTGTAAAGTTTGAACTCACACAATTCAAATGAGTCGGACCACATCAATGACGTCAATTAGTTAATGTATTTTAAAAAAGTACAAACTTATAGACGATTGATCCAAAATAATGTTTGCGCTGAGTTGACTTAACAGTGTTATATAAATCACTTGACTGTATTTACTGTTATCATCAAAATATATGGACTATACGTTGTACTACGAATACTTATTTCGATCAATGTATTATCCGCATAATATGGCACAACTAAAGGACTTAAATTTTCTCAAAGCGATGGATGGATTTAACTTACATATGGATCAAAATTGGTTAATCATTGTATGAAATTCATTTTAGCATAGATCCATCTTGTTGATTTAGAATAGAATCCCCTTCTACTACTATTACTATAAACTCTACTTCTACCACTACTGTGTTTTATAATCCGATGCACTTTAAAGTATATGACGCAATTTTTTATTTTTATTGAAGGTACGCCTTATATTGAAGTAAATACGGCAAATACAAAGACTTCTATCAATATTACTGGAAAGCCTCCTTTTTAATTTTAATCTTAGATTTCATTTAGAAATTAATTAGCTTTAGTTCAGTTTCAACTAAACTATTTAATATTGTCATATTATACATAAAATACATTAATATTTAAATGAAAATAAATTAAAATTGAGTAATTTAAATGTTATTGCTTAATTTTTAAATTTTAAGATAAATAGTTTTTAAATAAGATAACCCTACTACCAGAAATAATCAAAGTAAATAGTAAATGTATTTTTTTATCCGTTTTTAGCTCAAGAAGAAGAAGCCGACACAGCCACGAAAACAAAGTAAGTACTTGCCATTCATTCAATACTAAGTGTTTGCTTGTTTTGTTTGTGTGTTTTTTCTTTTTTCTTTTAAATAGATATATTGGTTAAAAATAGAAATTCACAGAAAATGTGCAAAAATAACAATTATTTTGTCAACACTGAATTGTGTAGCCCAATTATCCACATGCTATGGCAATAGAAAATAGAAGTTTGGTGTGGTTTGTCATCGGTCTTTGACTCAGATGGTTGTTTTTTGAGCAGCGAAGGCCTCGCTGTGAGTTGCATGGCGTTTAACCTTGGAGTGCCTTTTCCATGTTTAACACAGTCACACTTTGCTAAAAATTTAAGGAGACATAGATCAATTTTAGAAAAAAAATACAAATAAGAATTATTAATCAATGTTGTTTTCACGATACTACCCTTAAATGATTTTATGCATAATTAATTTGAATTGAAAGGGTGGCATTAAATTAACATCCTCCCACTTCAAAAGAATTGAGCAATAGGTGCCATCAGTGGCAGACAGTTATATGCAAAATTACCAAAACACAGGAGTTGTGAAAAATAAATAACTGAGTACTCATACTTTTGCAATCAACTATTGTATCTAGAAATAGCTTTTTAGCCTTGATAATTTTATTTACATTTAGATACATTTGAAATGCCTATTAGAAGATAATTGCTTCATAAGAGTGTAGACAAAGGCTAATGTTTACCTTCATCAATGTTGTCTGTCCTTCATTACCTTTACTCAATTGAACTACATTGAAATAAATTAAAATACTAAAATACTAATTAGAGAAAAAACCTACAAAAAGTCAGAATTTTGAGCAATGCGATATTTTCACCTGAAAAAAACGGTTATTTAATCTGACTATTTTATTATATTATATTATTATATTTAGTTACGTTACTTTACGTTACTTTACGTTTCTTAACGTTACTTAACGTTACTTTACGTTGCTTTACGTTACTTTACGTTGCTTTACTTTACGTTGCTTTACGTTGCTTTACGTTACGTTACTTTACGTTACGTTACTTTACGTTACGTTACTTTACGTTACATTACTTTACATTACTTTACGTTACGTTACTTTACGTTACGTTACTTTACGTTACGTTACTTTACGTTACTTTACGTTACGTTACTTTACGTTACGTTACTTTACGTTACTTTGCGTTACTTTGCGTTACTTTACGTTACTTTACGTTACTTTACGTTACTTTACGTTGCTTTACGTTACTTTACGTTGCTTTACGTTGCTTTACGTTTCTTTACGTTTCTTTACGTTACTTTACGTTACTTTACGTTACTTTACGTTACTTTACGTTACTTTACGTTATTTTACGTTACTTTACGTTACTTTACGTTACTTTACGTTACTTTACGTTACTTTACGTTACTTTACGTTACTTTACGTTACTTTACGTTACTTTATGTTACTTTACGTTACTTTACGTTACTTTACGTTACTTTACGTTACTTTACGTTACTTTACGTTACTTTACGTTACTTTACGTTACTTTACGTTACTTTACGTTACTTTACTTTGCGTTGCTTCGCGTCGCTTCGCGTCACTTCGCGTCACTTCGCGTCACTTCGCGTCACTTCGCGTCACTTTGCGTCACTTTGCGTCACTTTGTGTTACTTTGCGTTACTTTGTGTTACTTTACGTTACTTATGTATCATATCGAATTATTTTATATTATATTGTATCGTATCATATCGTATAATATCATTAATTTATATTTGCTCCCAGTTTGATGAACTTTAAAAGAAAAATTGCCCTGTATTTTCTAAAAACAAAATTAAAATTTGTAACATTCAACAAAGAGACGAATAAATAGCTTCATGAATGAAAGAAAAGAACAGTTTGCCCTGTATTTTCTAAAAACAAAATTAAAATTTGTAACATTCAACAAAGAGACGAATAAATAGCTTCATGAATGAAAGAAAAGAACAGTTTGCCCTGTATTTTCTAAAAACAAAATTAAAATTAGTAACATTCAACAAAGAGACGAATAAATAGCTTCACGAATGAAAGAAAAGAACAGTTTGGGCTGAGTTGACGGCAGAGGTTATTTTACTACCATATTACCATACTTTGAGTCATGTGCCTGTAATAACACAAGCATCTTCCCTGCATCTGAGTGGTTCTTGTGTTGTTGGTTAATTGGACCTTGTGATGCTGAATCCTTGTTCTTTTGCGTCCCGGTTGTTAGAGTGAACAAGACCACCACGCGGTTGGTGATTGGCCCAAAGTACGGCGAGCTGAGGGACTGGCACCACGGGGTGTCCGCCCGCACCCTAAATGTCCAGTAGACCTGTCTGTGTGTATTTTTATGGATATATTTAATATATGTGTCAGTATGATTAACTGCTGAAGTGGCTTGATGGCATGACAGAAAATTATGGTTCAGACATATGGAGCGAGAGCTAATACTACTCATCCATGTTAAATACTCGTAGTTGACTGGTGGCTACTCGTGTGTTTTCCTGCCTCATCTTCCAAATGGTCAATTTATGTCCTGTTTTACAACTTTGTTGGCGGTAAAGAAAGACAAGACAAGGAATAAACATGTCCAACAATTTAGTCGAACCTCCAAAGTGGACCACAGTGATACTGGTTGACTTGCAAGTTCAATGAAAAACTATAGGAGCACTGTAAGAAAGCAGACTCCCACCAACACATCGCCATATTTGGTAAAGTGGGAACTCCCTTTAAGTATCATTCAAGTTATTGCTGAATTCCTTTTCCGACCTTTGTGACCTATGATCTCAGTAACCTCAAATTTTGAGTTATCTCGAACACTAAAGTATTTATGTCTTCTTTAGCCTTGGACCCTGTGACGCCAAAAATATCCCTCAAGTTTGGATACTAATCCCTGTGTTCGTTTTTGAGTTATCTTGAACTCAAACAGGCATATGCACCAAGCCAAATATGTAGAGTAAGTGTTGCTAACAGGCGAAGATAAAAACATAGAAAAATTTGGGAGGATGTCAATGCTTAATGCAAGTTAACTTTATACAGTCTGTTAGGATGTGTATATATGTGCATGTGCTTGGTTGGATGTGGGAATCCATGATGGGACATAAGTATATGCCACAATAGTGCTTTAGGACACTTGGAGTGACTGAGGAAAAAAAAGATGACAATGAAAGAAATTAGATGTGGAGGTGATTTTAGGAGAGACGATGAAGTGGAGTGATTGTTTGAAGGACAACCCCTTTAAAAAGACCCTGGCTTTGTAAAATATTCCTCATGTTCATGTTTACTTGGTGTCGGCTTCTGATATTTGAAGTGGTGTTTAAAAATGATTTGATTATCTCTTATAGCTAATAAAATTGCTGCATATATTCCTTCTTCTTGTTCTGTCTTCTCTTTTTTTCCCTCTCTGCATTATATTGTTCTTGTCCTTAATATTGGACTTAATGTATTATAGACAACATGAATGATAACAAAAACTAAGAAGATGTTGAACCAATTTCAAAAGACCGTTTTTTCTTGATGATGGAAAAATACGAAAAAAGTCAAATGTTCACAGTTCTTCATAATGAACTATTCTAAAAGTATTATTATTAAATAGTATTATCATTAATAAGTATTATTATTAAATGGTATTATTATTAAATAGTATTATTATTAAATAGTATTATGATTAAATAGTATTATTATTAAATAGCATTATTATTAAATAGTATTATTATTAAATAGCATTATTATTAAATAGTATTATTATTAAATAGTATTATTATTAAATAGCATTATTATTCAATATTATTATTATTAAATAGTATTATTATTAAATAGTATTAATATTAAATAGTAAACATATTTTTCTCAAGGGTGGCCCGGTGATGGGGTGGTTAGCGCTTTGGCCTCACAGCTCTTGGGTCCTAGGTTCAAGTCCAGATTGGTCCACCTGTGTGAAGTTTGCATGTTCTCCCTGGGCCAAACACATGCATGGTAGGCTGGTTGGACAATCTAAATTGCCCCTAGGTATGTGTGAGAGTCAATGTTTTTTTTGTCTCCTCGTGCCCTGAGATTGGCTGGCCAACAATTTAGGGTGTCACCCGCCTGGTGCCAGAAGTTATAGGGATAGGCTCCAGCACCCCCTGCGGCCCTAGTGAGGATAAAGCAGTTCAGAAAATGAATGAATGTTTTAATTTATTCATATGAATAAAACTGAAAACATAAATGCTAACTCAATTTTATTAACAATTAAATAACTGCGCAATTAAAAAAAATGTGACTTTCAGTAGTATCATTGATTCATTCCCATCCTCTGAAAAAAACCCACCCAAAACAGGGTATGACAAAGCTAAAACATTTTAATTTGTTCTAGTTTACCACTTACTCACAAATACTTCCTCTTATTAATGCTTACAATTCTCCTTATAAGTGATAATAAATGGTAAAAATAGGATGTGGTACATACTGTGATCTTTCTTCACTTCGCAGCTTCAACTTTCTCGGCTTCACTACATCGCAGATTTCCTTTCTGAAAAAAAATGTAACAAATTAAAATAAATAAATCTAATCAAATAATTGCTGAAATTAAAAAAAAATAAAATGGAAATAAAAACAGCTCTGGCATTCTATTGCCTTAATCCTTAAATGCCAACCACCTCAGTTCAATTGGACTTGATATCTATGCTGTCAATGGCTGTGAATGAGTTAAAAATAGTGCAATAGTTTAAGTACAGTCTCAAATGGAATTGGGTATTTAATCTTTGGTCAGAGACATTTTAATCACAGCTGTAACATAAGATAAACAAGTTTAACAACTGGGAGGTTCTGGCAACAAATGGCAGCCATTGTGTTGATTGGTGGTGCTGCACTTCAAGCCAACGTCTGGCTTTTATTTGACCGTCCGGCAAATGGTCCATTAACGTTACTGCCCCTCACTTGTCCACACAGCAGATGGTCTTTCATTGAACATTGTCACATGCTCTCCATTCTTTAGTGGTGTACAGTTGTGTCTAGGAGCCAGCGAGTGGTCTCTGTAAGACCCTGCCAAAAGCTGCGTGGAGTGTGAAAATTTGTCTCCAGGGACATATGGAGACTGGCTTCTACTGACAAGTCAGTGGAAACACATTTGCTTCTCTGATATCAAAAGACTTGAAACAATTGAAGCAGCAATTTCTGTCTTCAAGCAATATTAAGATACTGGTTTATTTATTTAATTTTGAGATAATAAAGAGAAAAAAGGCCGGTGCGAGTAAAGTAAAATGAGTTTTAATATTATCAGATTAAAATTGTAAGATGAGAATTTTTTTGTAATGTTAAACTTGTCACAATACGAGAAAAAAGTCATAATCTAAGTCATATTCTTTTCTAATTTAAATACTAGGAATTACTATGACATTTAAAAAAGGAAAATAACCGTACTGTTTTTTACCCGTAATTAGTTAACCAACATTCATTTAAGTTTTTATAAATGTTTAAGTTTATTTGTATTGATTTAATTTCATTACCATTTTTACAAATGTATTTATTTTTCTAAATAATGTAAATTTGAATAATCATTTTCTCTGCAATTGACTGGCAACCAATGAGGGTGTCCCTTGCCGACTGCTCATATTTGGCTGGGATAGGCAGAAAGCGAATTCAATACAGTAGCTAACGGTGATAGCATTATGCTGACAAAACAGTGTTGATAAAATCACACACTTCATCCTTCCTCTTGCAATATTCTAGCTTGAGTCAACAAACTCATTCTGTGTCCAGATGGGCCACGAATGGATGCAAGCAGCAGAGCTTTCTTTGTTAATCAACCAATCAGTCCGGCCCAATGGCATAAACCTTAACCCCTAATTGTCCGGGATCGTGTAGAAAAGAGCGGGAGGGTAATTGTGCTTGATGAATGAAGGGTCAGTGAGCCTTATGAGATCCTGACGACAAAAGATGGTGAATTTACTTGAACCGAAGTTGATCATGTTTGGGTGGCTTTTTCAACTCCCACAAAAACATCATTCACTCTGATTAATTTTCAACTTGGACTTGAAAACTAATCGCCACTGGTGGTCCTAGTTTTTGACAAAACACTGACTTTTTTGCCACAGTAAAACAGTCATTCTGGTTGCAAAACACTCATTAGGGTATGTGTCACATTTATATTTCAAATTGCTGACCTGGCGGTAGTGATGCAATAATAATTAGGAAAAGTAATATTGCATGAGATGCCATTTAGTCCAGCTTCGAACAAAATACTATAGAAACAGCCTTACAACTTAGATGCATCACATATGAATATCGACTCCAATCCAATTGCATGTCAGTGATTTAATTTCCTTCTCACAGTGAAGAAGAGCCAGAGCCTACCAGCCACAATTCAGCTACTCTCAAGACCATGATCAAATCACCCCCAACAACCCACGGTAATTCTCTTTTTATGCATGTGTGTACAGTTTTCTGCTGTAAGACATAATTACTTTTGTCGTCAAAATTATATGAAACTTTCTATCGACATACGAGTGTTCCAACATATGTGAAATTTGAGATACAAGGCAAATTCCAAGCAATTGTATTGCCTTGCGATGCGAGAGAAATTTGAGATACGAGCAGACAAGATGGTTCCCGATGGGGCCATCAGGTATACGAAAGACTGCTTATGAGAGCAGCATCGCTCTGTTTTGGTCGCGTAAAGATGTCTACGAGTACCGGCCGTAGAGGTTGCCTTTTCTTCGTTAATCAGTGCAAAATTAAGGGAAAAACAATGGTCCAAATCCACTGCAATGAAGGGCTATGCATATTTTTTAAGCTGTGCAGTGCCATTCATAAGGAGATGGAGAGCCTTTGTTTAATATGGTGTTAGACAGGATAAGACAGAGTTAAGCAATTGGAGTAAGGTGCTAAAATTATAGTCTAACATCTTCAATGGTTAAAAGATAAACAGTTTGCGGGAGATAGTGTGAGCAAGTCGATAATTGCGAAAAAGCCTGCAGAATCTACATGGACTTAAAAGGAAAGCAAGCATCTTAAAAAGACAACAGTTAAACCCTTGAAAGGGAGTTGTGGCTGGTTTGATAATTAAAAAAAACTAATTGGGATTCAGTTCTGAGGCGTGGAGAAACAGGAAGTTCTCACTCAAAAGCCATGGTGGAATGCATTAACACCTTTGGCTCGGTTATAGCACTACAAAGTTACACCCATTTACGTGTGTATCGTGATCTAGGTTTGTTTAAGTTAAATTTAAAATGTGTTATTGGGTGTGTTGCCGTCTGTCTGTATTGTATAATTTCAGATTTTAGTATTGAAGATCATAACCACTAGATGGGTATTTGTTACTTTGTGAGAAGGTGGTGAATTAGAACAAATAAAAAAATGTATTTCCATTTTCGCATTTGTATTTAGTTCATTTTTTTTGGAAAATTTGATTTCAGATCTGAGTAAGTTGACATAAGAGCTCTATCCCAGAATGCATTAACCTCGTATCTCAAGGTATTATTGTATGAAGACCTGCTACTGCATTGTACATGTTGGCCAGCAAATGGTGCCCGTTTTGCACTGACTTGGTACATTTTGGGTTTTCATAAGCCATAGTGAAGGGAAGAGTGGTTAGCATGTCTCCTTCACAATTGTGAGATCGAAGGTTCCATCCCTGGCGGGTTCCAACTTTCCTTTGTGGAGTTTGCATATTCTCCCAGGTTCTGTGTGGGTTTCCTTCTACATCCTAAAAACATGCATAGTGGGTGGGCTGGAACAATCTACATTTCCCCTAGCCATGAGTGTGAGGGATTGTCCATCTACCTGTGCCCTGTAATTGGCCCACTCCCAAATCAGGGCTCCATGATAGTAAGCGGTACAGAAAAGTAATATGTCAAAGTAGTAACAGCAATTGGCCTCAAGATGTCACTATAATCACAAAAAAGTTAGCTAATTGACTCCCTCCTGCCATCCATGCGTGTGTAACGCATAGACAGTGAACACAATTCTTTCCAGTGTCAATAATAATTCATTCATCCGTTCATTTTCTGAACCACTTATCCTTACAGGGGTCGTGGGGATTGCTGGCACAAGGAGACCACCATTTAAGCTTACACTCATATCTCGGGGAGTGTTCCATCGATTTTGTTACTTCGGTGTGTGATATCGGCGTAAACCACTTTTTAAAAATCATAATAAATACATAACTGTCAGCGTATAAATTTTTCCAGTATTTTATGTTTTTTGATCATTTCAAATTATGTACAACACGTTTTACCCATTTTGGCTCTGATTCGGATTGTCTCGGTCACTGATAGCAGATGAAAACAGCGTCGTCTACTTTTAGGTCGCTGGTTCAAATCTGGCTTGAAGGACCAAATGATAGGTTCATAAATAATTATATATTAATATAATTATTAAAACACAGCAGGCAGACATTTGATTAAATTATTGACATTTAATTAAATAGGACAGTTGGTGAATATACTTATAAGTGAGAATACATCCAGACTTCCTCTCGGTCTCTGCATTATCATCCCGAACAGTAATTTCTCGGACGGCTTTTAAGCCATAAATCATAACAATTACAAGGTAATTGATTAATCGAACTGTGTAAGCAAAAACAACAACGACATAAATATTCCATAAAGAAGCGATGTAGGTGATTGATAGCCATCTGGTGGTATCAAGAGTTCTTCACGGCTCTTCATTGCAAACCCAGATCAACAGTCCTCGGAGCCCAGGACTGGGTGAGATGTCAGGTCAACAGTCCTTGGCACGAGGATTCTGTGACTTGTTACAACCCCGAGTTCTCTTCAGACAATTTAAAGAAGATTTCATACAAAAATGATTAAATGCACACATATAAAATATCATTACAGAATAAACCCAACAGTTAATATTGTCATATTTTAAGCATGATATGCACAAACGCATTCCCCTTTCACACAGCGCGCCAGCAAGCAGGGTACCCAGAGAGTCAAGCTATCAGTATCATACAGCAACATCTACAGAATTTTGAATTTGGTGCATACAAAAGGTGCACCGACTGGTTTGGCACTTTGGGGAAAATTTTAGACTTTTAAATGCACCCTATGTGAGTAAATACATATGTGCCGCATTGCATTTGTACAGTACATTGTTGCTTAATAAGTTAAATTGCCCTAGGTTGACAGGTATGTAATTATATGTTTGTTTTAAAACTCAGTTTTTGTATACTCACTTGTAAAGTACTTCTATCCTTGGTTCAGTCCGACACTGCTTAACTCTTGGACTGCCTTTAATGGCATTTGATGTCCAATAGTCACATATTGTTGGGGTTGGGGGTTGTCCTTGTGTGTTCTGTCTACCTAATTTGTATGTTTTGCCTGATGTGTCCCTTTTGGCTCTCCTTCCCTTGTGGGACCCAGGTGTATATGATTGTCATGAACTCCCGTCTGTGTATTTAAACTCCGTGTTTTTGGTACGTTTTGGGAGCATTATTGTTTTCTGTTTCCTGTGCGTAATAGTTGCATATTCGACGGCATGTCTCCCCTGTTTAGTTTGTATTTCCCTCCCATCCCTCTTGTTCTCTTGCTTCCTCCTTGCTGGGTTCTACTCCAGTCTGCAGCCGAAGGCAACTCATGACAGATTGAAGCTGGAGGGTTTATTCGTTCATTCACTACCTTCACGCTTCAAATGGATTGGATATTTACTAGAGAAAAACTCAACTAATTTCAATCATTAAAAGCCCTTTCACCACCCTTACTACTATTGCATCAGTGTACCCATGTATCTGTCAATCCATCATTCCGATCAAAGATAGTGCATTGATACTAAAATGAAGTCAACACTATCCTATTTCGCAGCCAATTTTTTAAAAGATTATTTTATCAATGTTCAAGCATCTACTAAATACTCTGGCTGTCAACGACAGGACTCAATGGCTAATATGTTTGAGTTGGGCCGGGCACAATGAGACGAACGAGTCACGCTCACATCTAGGGACAATTTAGAGCATGAATCCCAAAATTGTCCGTCAAGGGCTGCTGTGTGCTGGTTTTTGTTCTAACCGATCCAGAATAGACAGTTTAACCAATGACGTTTCTGCTAAAACAAGTACCACAGGACTTCAATCAAATGAATATACAGTGGTACCTCTACATACAGCCTACAGCCAAGTGTCTACTCTCAGTGAGCTTGAGCAACTGGAGTTTGTTTATGTGGTTTGGCATATGTGTGGAATGTTTCTTTTTACGACTCGTGTGGAATTTCTTAGTTTTGAGTTAGCTGGCCTTGCTGACACCTGCTGGGTATGCAACGCAAAAGGGCAAAAGTTAAACAACTCGCGCACTTGGAAGGAAGCTATCACACCAAAACACAATATGCATAGTTTCCTCCCTCAGGAAATTGGTATTCTGGAGACCTCAGGCTCAGTTTGAAATCCACTTCTTTAAAAGGATGGAAAACACGTTATCATGAAGAAATCATGTTTAATAAAAAAATATATATAAACACACACACACAAATGTTAATTTTTCATTCATTTAGACATTTAAAGTCACTCATGGTATGGTCAGGGTGAGATTGATTCCCATTCAGTAGGATTATGACTGTAGTTGTGAATGGTTGTCCGTCTCTACGTGTGCCCTAGAACTGACTGGCAAACAGTTTAGAGAGTATAGTCCGCCTTTTGCCCAAAGTCAGGAATGATGGGCCGCACTAACCCATGACTTTGAAAGGAATAAACAGTGTTGGGAATGATGGAACGGATCAGTTTCAATTTTATCAATGCTGGTACTATTTCAGCCAGTCAAATGTGAGTACCCCATATTTCTCATTTACTGTGTGTGTGTGTGTCTAAATGGACTATTCGAGTGTTTCAAACTTAAGGTCCAAGGACGCCACCCTATATATATAGACATACGTATTTTCACACCTATAAGATGCGCCACACCGCCTGAAAGTGCACCGACTCAGTTGTGGGTGTATTTTTTTTTGTTAACGCACACGTTAGCATGCATGCAAGCACATGTTTTAAAAAAGGCAACATGAGTAAAACCAAGTTTGATTTTGTTTTATTGACTTAATGTGTATTCACGAAAATATCAGTAAAAGTATTCAAACATCTACAAATCTTTCAAAGTCCTCATCTTCTGAATCCGACATATAGAGAACAGTCAAGTGTGCGAGTTCGCCAACAATTCTGGGTTCCATCTCATTGTAAGGGTCAGAGTTGTCGCCGTTGGGTTTAGTAATAGTGATTCCAGCTTTGACGAAAGCTCAAACTACAGTGCTCGCCAGCACTTTGACCCGGCATATACAATCCATTCAAAATTGTCACTTAAGTTCTGCTATGCTGCCTGCCGGTCTTTGTTTGGAAAGTTAAAATGGCTAAAACCACACGGAAGTCAATTGCTTTGTCACTCGTCTGGAATCTTCTGAATGGATTTATCGTAATGCTTGAAATACGCGGGAAGGATATTTTTAGGATGAACATCCGCTGGGTTGATCGCAATAAGTTTCATGTCGGCAAGAAATGAAACCACTCAGTCAAGCGGTCAGGGTCATACAAAATGTTGAATTTCAGTACATATAGGCGCACCGACTGATTCGGCGCCCCGTCCATTTCAGAGAATATGTTAGACTTTTGAGTGAGTCCTATAGGTGTTAAAACTTGCCTGACTTTGGTGCGCGCAGGCGCCGACTCGATTCCCGCTGGTGGCGGTATGGTTGTGAGGGCTTATGGTCGTTTGTCTGTGTGCCCTATGGCTGACTGGCGACCAGTCTCGGTTGTTTTGCTCTGCCTTTCGCCCGAAGTCAGCTGGGAAATCCCTGCAACCTTTATGAGGATGCGTGCTATGGAAGCTGAATATTTGTCTAGCATCGTTAATTGGAACAAATGAAATGTTTTAATAGGTTTTTTTCATGCTGTTTGAAGTCTTACACCCTCACTGAATTCCCGCCATCTTCCCCTCAGGAATCATCTCACAATTTTGCGTGAGGTCCAACGGGGGCACGGCTGTGTGTCCCACCCCTGTCCGCCCCGAGCCTGTTGCCCACCCTAATGACAATGACTCGTTGGTTCAAATGGCAGAGCACTACCCTGCCGGGACTCGAACGCCCATGTGCGCCCACTGCAATAATGTCATCAGGTAAAGAGAAAAAATTGAATTTCCTGTCACATTGCAGCCGTACTTTCTATAATTACCACAGAGCTTTCTAATTGTTGTTTAGGGGCCCATTTTTGGTTGCGATGGGGAAATCGTGGCATAAGGAAGAATTCAATTGCACCCAGTGCCGCACCTCCGTTGCTGATATCGGCTTCGTGGAAGAGCAAGGCTGCGTTTACTGCGAACACTGCTACGAAGAATTCCTTGCCCCCACATGTAGCCGCTGCCAGGCCAAGATACTCGGAGTGAGTATTGCTAATTCATTGGCTGCCATAGATAGATTGAATTTGATTGACTTGTTCAAATTCAGCCCATCGGATAAGTGCAGTGGTCTCAAACCGGTTCCACATAGGGCCGCAGTTGGTCCTGGTTTTTGTTCCAACCGATCCAATGCCGACATTTTAACCAATCAGGTGTCTTTAAAATAAGTAGCACCTGACTCCAATTAACTGATTGCACTTGCAAAAGGTATCCTTGTTGAGTTGGAATGAAAACCTGCACCCACTGCGGTCCTTTGAGGACCGGTTTGAGACCACTGGATAAGTGGTTAGCGTGGCGAACTCACAGTTCTGTGGTCCTGGATTCAAATCCAGGTCAGTCCACCTGTGTGGAGTTTGCATGTTCCCTCCCAAGCCTACGGGGGTTTCCTCCGGGTACTCCTCCCACCTTCCAAATACATGCATGGTAGGCTGGTTGGACACTCTAAAATGCCCCTACGTATGAGTGTGGGCGTGAATGGTTGTGGGTGGGCAAACTTTTTGGCCCGGGGGCCACATTGACTTTAAAAATTTGACAGACAAGATACGATAAATATAAACACACAACTTTAACAGTACATATGAAACAAACTGAAAAAAGGACTAAAGTATTAACATACTCATCACTCATCATTAAAGTAAAAAGCATAAAGTGCAAAGTAAAGTAAAAAGGAATGTATTAAGAAATATTAAAATGTAATTTAAAAAGATAGAAGGGCTGTAAAACACGAAAAACAAATAAGAGTGGACAGAGCTACTGCCATTGGCTTCCGCGTGATGGCGACATCTTGGGGTAAAAAAATATATATATAAATTGGACAACGTCACGACTATAAGGCGCACCCCATTATAAGGCGCACTGTCAATGAATGACGCATTTAAATTTTTTCCCATATATAAGGCGCACCGCATTGTAAGGCGCACCGCTCCGTGTTACACTGGTCTACTGCACTGCATTAAACATGTCTACAGTAGAGGTTGGGGTTATGTTATGCATCCACTAGAATAACTAGATGGTGCTGCGTTCTAGGGAATGTCAACAAAACACTCAGATAGGTCAGCCAAACTTTTTTTATAGACTACAAATCATATTTCATCCTAACTCAATTCACTCTGAACTCCGAAGTTAAAGTATTAGTATTTTTGTGACAGCGAATGAGGCATCCAACACGCGCGTCTCCGTCTCACCTAAGTCGTCATTAATCGTGTCAGTAATTTCTGCCTTCTTGAAAGGTCGGGCCACAGTTGAGACTTCCACTGGGTATGACGGTGAACATATAATTAATGTGGTAGATCGAGCTCAACAGAAATAAAACGCTGTTTTATATATCTCAGCATTCACCGCACATTGGAAATACAGTCGGGGGCTGCTTGCCTTAGTTGCGAGAGTTGTTGCGGCTCAATATTGATCCATATATAATATATTTATATATATATATATATATATATATAGTACACAGTCTAGCTCTTAATGCTCTGTTGCCTATTATTGATTACAATAGACGTCCAACTCATTTAAACTGGGAGGATTGACTTTGAATGAATGTTTGAGTGTAATTTATGGTGCTCGATTTCCAATTCATTTTAAATGGTAGGGGACAATAAAGGAATTCAAGTAATGATTTCATTGACACTATTCAACATTTTTGTCGCATAGAAAAGGTTGATTCCATTATTAAGCAGTGACATCGTTTCTTGTCGGGAGCTATTCGATAACCTATTGGAATACAAAATATCACGTTAAAGTTTTTGATTCTGTCACGCGTGTGATTCATGTTTTGTGTTTCGATTGGTTTGGTTTTATTTCCACTACTTTCATAACCATGAATCGATTCGGGGTATTGTTACTCTCCTTGTAATCACTAGTTGTAGTTGGGCCCCCTTGTCTGTTCAGCTGTAAAATCCATGAGGCCGCAGGTGTAGGTTTGAAGCTAAGAAGCTCAGATATGTGAGTTCTACTGAGAGTTCACCAATGTTCACCGTTCACGTGTTCTAAAGCTCTTGAGGGCCTCCCAAAGCCTCCATTTCTCACACATCTCCAAGCGGCTTAGGACGTCTTATTAACCTGTTTTCTCACCCTTTCGCTCCTAAGCCCCTCCATTTTAGTGTGACCCTGCAGCTTTTTCATTGATTCCTGATCCCAGTGGTGTTCTCACACTTTTCAGAATGGGGAATGTCTATTTTTAAGACGAGTCATGAGCCCGTAGAAAAAGCAGGAAAAAGTTGGGGAGTTATGTTGGTTTTAATCGTACACGTGTGATGTTATTCATTGTGGGGGGGGGGGGGGGGGGGGGGGTCGTTGTGCGATTAACATTACCTTCACTTAATAAAAATAGTAATACGGTGGATTACGAGTAGAGTTTTCAATAGTAGATTTTCAGCCATTGGTTCTGGGAATGCATTGTATCCCCTATCGGTTTAACGCAATCTGTATGCAAGGGTACATTTTGTCAGTTTTTCTTTTTCCTGATTTAACTCTTTTGGTATATTATAAAGATGGAAATTTGGAGTTTAAGATGGGCGACACAGGATGTGTAGTATATATATATACATATATATATATATATATATATATATATATATATATATATATATATATATATATATATATATATATATATATATATATATATATATATATATATATATATATATATATATATATATATATATATATATATATATATATATATATATATATATATATATATATATATATATATATATATATATATATATATATATATATATATATATATCATATATACATATACTACACATCCTGTGTCGCCCATCGATTCATTGTTCTTGTTCATTTCATTCACCGTTTTATATATTATATTATAAAGATGGAAATTTTCAGTTTAAGACGGGCGACACAGGATGTGTAGTCCAAAACATTAATTCATTCATTTTCCTCAACGCTTTTCCTCACAAGGGTTGTGGGGGGTGCCGGAGCTAATCCCAGCCATCTTTAGGCACCAGGCGGGGACACCCTTAAGTGGTACTGGGTACTCCGGTTTCCTCCCACATTCCAAAAACATACATGGTAGGCTTAATTGGACACTCTAAATTGCCCCTAGGTATGGGTGTGAGTGTGCATGGTGGTCCGTGTCCTTATGCCCTGTCCTTATTGACCACCAATTCAGGGTGTCCCCCGGCTATAGCCCGGAGTCAGCTGGGATAGGCTCCAGCACCCCCTGCAACCCTAATGCGGATGAATCTGTTCAGAAAATGAGATGACATGAGATGAGATCACCTAAACGGGCCATTGCGATTTTTCAGGAAATGATCAATGCTCTGAAGCAGACTTGGCACGTCTACTGTTTCCTGTGCGCCTCCTGTCAGCAGCCCATCCGAAATAACACTTTCCACCTGGAGGATGGAGAACCTTATTGTGAACGAGGTAAGCCAGAAACAGAAGTGAAGTCAAATGGGTGAATACAGTCACCTGTGCCATTGACAGAGAGAGATCGTTTGATCACTGCCAACCCTTCCCTGTCCAAACGGACTGGACATCCATCTTGATCAGTGGAAGGAATTACTTCAACTTCATTGTCTTTTCCAGATTTTTACAGTTTGTTTGGCACCAGTTGCCATGGTTGCGAGTTTCCCATTGAAGCGGGAGACAAGTTTCTGGAGGCCTTGGGATACACGTGGCATGACAACTGCTTTGTCTGCGGTGTAAGTCTCCAATTATCAGCTATATTTGATCTAAAAAAATATTTATTTTCCTGCCTTTTTTTGCATCCCTAGGTGTGCTCCACCAGCCTGGAGGGCCAGGCCTTCTTTGCCAAGAAAGACAAACCTCTCTGCAAGAAACATTCACAAACATTTAAAATATAACTTTCTTTGGAAGATTTCTTTTAAAAAATGTTATGGGGAAAGAGTAAAAAGCTTCATTTTGTTGGTCTTTTTTTTCTTTTACTTGAAACACAAATCGTAGTAATAGTTAGGCAGACATTTTTAATAAATATAGTAGTATTACAATTTACAAATCTGCACACATATTTGATGTATCATTTCCATTCTGCTGTTTCAATTTAAAAATGTCAAAAAATGCATTTAAAAAAGGATTTGTGGAGATAACCATTGGAAATATGCATGCATGAAATACTATATTAAAGGCTACATCAGGGGGGTCCAACACGTGGCTCTTGAGCCGCATGCGGCTTCTGGCCAAAATAAATCTGGCTCTTTGCTTAATACAATATTTCTTATATACTTTGGCTTTCTTGTTTCTCTTATTTTGATTCTCTCTTAAAGTACACTCAAATTTATCGCAGCCCATTAAGAATAAATAATAAATAATATTTAAGAAATAGCTTGGCAGATTGTATTTTTTTATGCTGCTTCTGACGTAAAAGACCGCCAATCATCTCCGAGGGTGTGGCTCTTTCTCACAGTTTACAATTTTTGCTCTTTTGTCTAAATTGTTCGCCACCCCTGGTCTAAATATTACCTTTTTATTTGAGTTATTTTGATTTTTCAGTTTACACTTCATTACCACAAACTGGAAAATATTGCTTTTATTTACTATGAATATTCCTTCTAAAGTATATATTTTAAAATAAACTGGGGATTTTTTTATTTAAATAATAAAGTCACTTTACTTCAACAAAAAATGTTTAAAAAAATGACGACCCATAAAGGAACTACTGTATACTGCTTTTGAAAACCTATTTAGCCATCTATTTTGACATATGTAAGTTGTCACAGAAATCTTTTTTTTTTTATGTGTGTACAATGTGAAAGTGGTAGAAAAGATTGAAATACAATTTGACAATAAAGTTAACCTTGGCCACCTCTTGGTGTAGTGACTTTGGTGCGGGCAGGCATAGACTCCATTCCCGCTGGTGGCGGTATGATTGTGAGCATGGATGGTTGTTTGTCTTTGTCCGCCCTATGGCTGACTGGCGACCAGTCTAGGGTCTAGTCCAGACATAGGCAAACTACGGCCCGCGGGCCACATATGGCCCGGTAGCCTTTTTAATCCGGCCCGCCGACGTTGTTCAAATGTTTTCTTTTCCAAGTTGGCGCCGTCACGCGGAAGCCAGTGGCAGTAGCTCTGTCCACTTTGTAAATTACATTTTAATATTTCTTGAAAAACTTGTACATACACACGACTGGGGGCGGGGCGAGCACGTCGGCTGAATGTTCTTCGGCTAGATAGTCGGTCGGCCAAATAGTTGTTCTGCTATTCTACGTTCGGCCAGATGGTCTTTCGGCAAATTGGCTGTCGGCCAGATGTCAGTCGGCTAAATGTCTTTCGGCAAGTAGACCGGCCACGTTCATGAATAGTGTGCAATCACCTTACCTAGCATATTTTTGGGATGTGAGACAAAAATGTACCTGGAGAAGACCAATGCAAGCCACTTGGGATAAAATCATCGACCCCAGAACCGTGAGGCAGACGCCCTAACCACTTATACACAGGGCTGCTTTAGTTAATAACAATTGAAAAAAATCCAAACTGGTTTGCAATTTTTAAAAGTATCTTCTTCAAATTGGCGTGGATGTCTCGTGCTGTCAATAAGTAAAGAATCCTTTTGTTCACATGCAGCCAAAATGAAAAGTCAGAGAAAAAGCCAAAGACAGCAGTTAATGACCAATTTCGATGCACGTGTATGCCAGCAGTTCTTTGGATTTAAACAAGCAGCAATCTTATTTGGGTTAGAACATATGGTGTAAGTCTGCCATGCGGCCACATTGGCTCAATTGGACGCCTAATTGAGTTTCACGTCACATCTGTAAACATGACGCTTGCCTCGCTAAAACTTTACTGTTTGTGTGTGCATGTGGCTAATGGTATCAACTACCCCGTGATGTGAGATGAGGTGTCTGATTCTGACAGATTAAACCTTGCGTGGCCTGCTCAGACACGCCAAGAAAGCAGAATGTAAATAGTACCGAAATGCGTTATAAAAAGAACACTTCTTTTTTTTTTTTTTTTGCAACGCTTCACTTCATGTTTGATATGGTCAAAGAATATGGAGTCAAAAAAAGAATGTCAAAATATACTGGTCAACTCGATGGCTGCAATTGACTCTCATAGATCACTTTCTGTTGAATTCCAGGCAATTTCAAATCATGTTTATTTTCATTCACATCTGCCTCGTTAACCTCCAGCCCTAAGAAATTTCCAAGTGACATGATATTATCCATGACCGCACTCTCATCATTTTCAATTATTTTGCGCTTATTGTTGATTGTCAACGTTGGCCTTTTCTTTGCACAACTCTTCATTCCAGCTGTTTGCTTTGGATCCATTGTTGTTCACTTTGCATTATGCATTGACTAACGAGTGGAAAAAACACGGGAAAACGCAAGCTCCGCCCAGTGCTCGTAGCGAAAGAGATCCGACAAAAAAAGACAATCATAAACAGCTTTTCATGTCTTGGCCACCTGGCTTTCTCGCATTTCAAAATTGTTCTTGTATCTAGAGATAAATATTTGCTCGAAATTTTCTTCATATCTCGAGCTGCTCGTATGTAGAGGTACCACTGGATATATAACATGAGAAAAAGGTAAGCCACCTAAGGGTGCAGTGGTTCACTCGCCTGACTTTGTGGCAGTAAATGATATATTTATATATATCATCTCAATTTTATCGGCTGGTTCCAGGACAGAGGCAGGGGACACCCTTGCCAGACGATCGCAGGGCACGAGGAGACGAACAACCATGCACACTCACACTCATAACTTGGGGCATTTTAAAGTGTCCAATCAGCCTACCAGGAATGTTTTTGGAATGTGGGAGGAAGCCGGAGTGTCCGGAGGAAACCCACGCAGGCCAGGGGAGAACATGCAAACTCCACACACGTGACCTGGATTTGAACCCAGGACCCGAGAGCTGTGAGGCCAACGTGCAAAACATTTGCATCATCCGGGTGAGTAGCATCTTCCATTCTACGTATTCTCATAAGGGTGGTGTTTGTGCCTATACCAACCAACCACTGATAAGAGGAATGGGATGCCCTGAATTGATTGCCAGCCAATTTCAGGGCACAATGAATCTAACAACCACTGAAGCCCCCAAACACACCACCACTGAGTGGCATCCAATCCATACTGCCCCCACCAAAATAAAGCGAAAGGACCACTGCACCGAGTTAAAATCAGTTTTTTTTCCTTATGCATTCAATTCAAACAGGATGTTGACAATGATTCCCATAGAAAGTCATTTTTCTCAATGATGTCTTCTTGAATTCTAATGGGCTTTCCAATTTCACTTGAATCGCAAATTCATATTGTGCCCAGCCAAGTATTTCATGAAGTCGTTCATGCGTGTTGATTTAATCTGATCAATGTAAATTAAATTTTACCCATGCAATATTGACTTTCAACCATAGAAAATCAAATCTCAAAGGGTGCTTTTTCTTCATTGTTGTGCACAGGAGAATGATTTATTCTCTTTTGCACAATTATTGCGCCACCGCTTAATGCTTTTCGGATCACCTTATTGACCGATTGCATCAAGCCAGGTTGCCTCGTTCATCTAATTAGGCAATATTATGTTTATGGAAGTAGCTTGGACCAGATGCCTGATACTAAATTAGCTTTGCCAGATTCCCGAATGATGATGAAGTAAGATCATAGCCAGATTCGTGAAAAGCAGAGTCACCACTGCAACTAACATTTTGTACTAGATTTTCACTATTGGCCTGAAAAAGAAAAAAAATACTAAACTAGAAAGATTTCAGTGTCAACTTGATTTCGATTAATTCTTGCACAGTGGTACCTCAACATACGAGCACTACGACATACGAGGATTTCAAGATATAAGTAAAATTTGGAGCAAATAATTATCTCTAGATAAGAGAAAAATTTCAAGATATATATATATATATATATATATATATATATATATATATATATATATATATATATATATATATATATATATATATATATATATATATATATATATATATATATATATATATATATATATATATATATATATATATATATATATACATATATATTCGTCTCTTGGAATCAATCCAACCCTCAAAAACTATTTTATGGCTATAAAACCTCTACTGTAACTACATCTGCCACACATAAAAAATCATTAATAATAACCTCATGAAATTGAAATATTATTTTAGCAATTATAGCCATATTTTACTCACCAAAAATCCTTTTTACCTGCACACAATATCCAGCATCCTTTCTTTCCTCCTTCTATTCCATTGACATAGAAGATGTTACTGAAAGTCGAGCCTGTCCTGACGTATTTTTGGCATACTTTTTTATTCTATTTAGTGCTGAAAATGTTTGTTCCTGGTTGTTACAGGCTTGCTTGCTTTGGAGTTATCTGACATTTCTTAATGATGTGCAACTTTTTTTTCTTGAAAAGTCCGTCTTTAAAATGGCTTTGTAAATCTATAAACAAATCAATTTGTTCTCCTGCTTCAGCCATTGCGGGTTGACAAAACCGCTATTAAATCAGCACAACAATATATTTGCTTGTGCAGCTTGATCCAGATACCGCTTGCTAGCCCTGACTAGTCCACTCTATCACTAGCCAATCATAGTTGGTGAAAGCAATGACGTATCCCTATGCCTGCGAGAAGGCAATAATGTATCCCTACGCCTGCGAGAAGGCCTTGGTCTCACCAAATCGAATTCTGATTGGTTAAAGCAACACTCCTATAGACGCTTGTTGAATGCAGCAGAGCATGCAGAACTGATTATGAAGGCCTTGAGGCAGATTTCTGACCCTGGCAACAAATAATGGCTGAAATGTGATTGGTTAAATGCTTCAATATGAAAACAGACATCCGGAAGCAGTGCAACCAGGGGGAAAGCAATGAAAGGAAGCTGACAGACTATTTGGAATTTTTTAACAAGTACTCATGGGCAAAATATAATTAACATAAGTCTGTGAATAAGATATTTCTTAGGCCAGCAGAGAAGGCCCTGACGGCACAACACTGCCTCCTACCTTATTCATGTACCTTTGACCCTCTTTCGTCACTGAGTTGTTTCCTGAGTTTTTTTCTGAGTGTGCATAACATAATTTGAAGTTGTTGAGTTGAGTGTTTAGATGTGTCTGAACATATCTTTTCCTTTGTCGCAATTCTACCCCATCAGAAAGTTTTTGCATTTGCTCTTCTTTTAATGGTTTAATAAATGATTTACAATGATTTACATTTATAATGGTTATTCCCTTTTGTGTTATCTTGAACACAAACATATAGGTGGAGGTGTACATCTATTTTTTTGGCCTTTTTAGAGATTTCTATTGTACTAGCTTTCACTGCACTGGATAATGCTAATACTCTATAAAAACGCATCTCAGTTGAAGATAAAAAGGACAAGGCAGGTTGTCAGAGAGTGCGCACACAAAGAAAAGTCAACTCTCTGGAGTTGCCCCAGAGTTCAAGTTCTAGATCATCACATGTGCACAAGGCTGTGACTGTTCAGTTCCACGGCAATGGAGATTGATGGGGGGAGAAAAACGGCTTTCGGAAATCCAGTTCAGCCAATCGTGGTAACTCACGTCCGATCCATTTTCACTCGGAGGGGCTGTCAGCGAATGTCTGCCAGTGATCAGACGCCTATTGTCGTCAGTGGTACAAAATAATGAAAGTTTAACTTTCGTTTTTGTCAGACAACAAAGGAGCCTCATTGGGGGAATAGTTTTTTTTGAAGGTATTTTTCCCTTCAGGCGGTGAGCGGCCGGCCTCATAAATGTCTCCAGACACAAGGGCACTGGTCGCCATCTGACAATGATTAAGACGCATACTCACTCAATACATGTCATACAATACAAGCATGCATACCCAATGGCACTGCAGCACACCTTTTAAACACACTTAATTTTTTTGGGAAGCAGGAAATACCAATCAGCGGTGAAGTTGTAGTCTTCAGAGCTAACTATTCATATGATTTGAGTTCGTTTACCTCAGCACTCTCAAATCTGACTTGAGTTATCAAATCTAGAATGGCTAAATAAACCAATATCAAAAAGTGCTGAAAAAGAGGTATCATGATTCGGTCGATTTTATACTGCGTCATCAACATGCCAAGATCCAGTATATTGCATTTTTAATAATTTGCTGATAAACTATATAAGAATTTTTGCCCCACTCCCTTTTTTTTTTAATTGACATTAAACTGACCCACCACAAATGTTAAATGCATCAAGTATGACAGCAACCTAAAAGTGTAAATAGAATCAATACTGTTGCTTATCTATTTTTGATCACATAAAAATCGAATTCTACATATAATTATACTTAGCAGTGGTTTTGGATGAACATTCATCCGTCACTCCCAGTCAAATGGATTAGACGTCAAACGCTCTCAATGGCAGCAATTGAGTTAAATGAGTGACCTATCTTACATTTAAAAAAAAGTAATAATTGTTGTGGTAAAGGGTTGAAATTCTATTTCTATTCAGTGTGTGGCAAGTGCTAAGTGACCATCCAACTAGTGGCCGTGATGAAAACTACCAGTAAAATGCAATTGAATTTGATTGGATAACTTTATTCATCCCGTATTTGGGAAATTTCATAGTTAGACAGTAGCAATAGGGTGAGAATGCAGATACAGGAAAAGCATAGTTACACTTAGTTACACGTTAGACAATACAGTCGCAAAGGCCGCAGAACAACAAAGCAAAAGCACAAAGTACAAACCAAAGCAAAGTATATGGGATCATTAAGAATCATTAAATCAAATCATTAAGACAGAAAAGCAGCAAAAACACAAAACGAGCAAGAGTGGACGGAGCTACCGCTACCGACTGCCACTTGAGCGGCACCATCTTGGTTGCAGTATCCAAAACGAATACAGACTCAAGAAAAAGACATAGTAGAGTTGGATAAAACTGGAACCACACACAGGAAGTCTTCCACCAGATGGGGAGCTTCTGCAGACTGTGACCGAGGTAGAGAATATGCAGTCACTCCTCCAAGCTTATCCGCACAATTCCTCAGTAGTCCACGTATCTGTTTTTGAGGGTTGGATTGATTAGTTGAATGCGCTGCGACAAAATGCACGGACCGCCGCTGTGTGTACATGTATATATATATATATATATATATATATATATATATATATATATATATATATATATATATATATATATATATATATATATATATATATATATATATATATATATATATATATATATATATATATATATATATATATATATATATATATATTATATATATATATATATATATATATATATATATATATATATATATATATATATATATATATATATATATATATATATATATATATATATATATATATATATATATATATATATATATATATATATATATATATATATATATATATATATATATATATATATATATATATATATATATATATATATATATATATATATATATATATATATATATATATATATATATATATATATATATATATATATATATATATATATATATATATATATATATATATATATATATATATATATATATATATATATATATATATATATATATATATATATATATATATATATATATATATATATATATATATATATATATATATATATATATATATATATATATATATATATATATATATATATATATATATATATATATATATATATATATATATATATATATATATATATATATATATATATATATATATATATATATATATATATATATATATATATATATATATATATATATATATATATATATATATATATATATATATATATATATATATATATATATATATATATATATATATATATATATATATATATATATATATATATATATATATATATATATATATATATATATATATATATATATATATATATATATATATATATATATATATATATATATATATATATATATATATATATATATATATATATATATATATATATATATATATATATATATATATATATATATATATATATATATATATATATATATATATATATATATATATATATATATATATATATATATATATATATATATATATATATATATATATATATATATATATATATATATATATATATATATATATATATATATATATATATATATATATATATATATATATATATATATATATATATATATATATTCAACTCCATAGATTTTTCATTTAGTTTTGAAGAACCACATGATTGGACGGCTACTATATTCAATGGCACTGAAAGAACATTCCTTGTTTTATTCCATTATTTATTACCAGTCACTTCAATTCAAAAGGATTTCACATCTACTAGTGACAAAATAATTTCAGTTTACCACAGGACGAATAGAGCCACATGAGTGAATGTGTGTCATTGTCAATGGCACTAAAACAGTTCTCGATGAAGATGACGATTCGTTCTGACGTTTGATCCATTTTTCAACGTATCCCCAAGGGGGTGCTATACTAACAGCTGTCCATCAAAGCAACCTTCCTACATCTCTTATTGTCTTGCGAGTCCGACATGGCTATCTGTTGACTTGAGGGCTCCTGGCAGCCGTCAACAACAGCAGCAAAAAGTACTTAGCGCTCTAAAAGTGGGAGCAGCAGATTTTGTCCTAATCCCTCTTTGCGCCATGACACGGGCCTAAATAAACCACTGTAACGGAACACCTGTTTACCAACAAAATGTGGGGAAATACATAAAAAAATAAATTTTCTTTGAACGTCTATGGACATCAGTGGTATTGAAACTAGTCCGATCACTGGCACACTTTGTGTTTACTTTTCATGTCTGTAAATTACTGTGCCATCAATATGTGTGGGCTTTGTGTTTTCTTTATATTTTCTGCCTTTTGGAACTTCAGCCCAGAAAACATACAATAATTAACCTTAATACTTAGGGTTATGTGTTAGTTTCCTGATGTTTGTTTTTGTTCAGGATAACTAAAAATAGTTAGGGGTTATGTTTGTAATATGCAACGTCGAGGTGATTGAATTTTGCGGTCATGAGGGAAGATGGTCAAAGCGCCAAATTAAATTTGCATGTTCGTGTTCAGGATAGCCGCCCGGCAGCTTGAGTAGTTGGCACATCAAAAAAACAACCCTTTTGACGCATCTCACAGCTCTGAGGTCCCTGGGTTCGAATCCAGGTCGGTCCTCCCGTGTGGAGTTTGCATGTTCTTCCAGGCCTGCTTGGGTTTCTTCTAGGTACTCCAACGTTCCACAAACATGCATGATAGGCTGATTGGACACTCTAAATTGCCCATAGGTATGGGTGTGAGTGTCTATGGTTTTTCATCCCCTTGTGCCCTGCGATCGGCTCGCCACCGATTCATGGTGTCCCCCGCCTCTGGTCCGAAGTCAGCTGGGATAGGCTCCTTCACCCCCTACGACAATAATGATGATAAAAAGGTTCAAAAAAAATTAATGAATGGATGAATTGAATGTTCAGGATAACTCAAGAACGAAGAAAGGGATTATCAAACTTTCTGGACATGTTTGTAATATGAAAACGAAACAGGTGATAAAATTGGAGAGTAGTGATTTTTGTAATAACTTCATTTTGCAGACATTGGTCGACAAATGTGCTGTACGCCACAGCATATAAACACTCATTCACTCAAAACATCTAAAAAGTAGGTAAAAAAGAAATTTAAAAGTGGCAAACCGTCCTTTCTGTTTCCAGGCATTTCTACCATTCTGTTAATGGAACATTACTGAAGAGACGGCATTCATTAGGCGCTGCGAAAACTTGAGTAACAGGATAACATTTTCCAGATAAGCGTTAGGTTTGTATGACATCATTATTTTTCAGCTTGTTTGCCAATTGCTCCTGAAGGTGGAGCCTCCATTTCCCCACCCACACATAGATAGTTTAGACGAGGTGACCTTGAGGGTGTTAGGAGTGTTGACGTTTGTTTGGACGTTGCGTCGATTCCTCGAGCTTCCGTGGGGGTTGAATGGCACTCACATCAAAGGGAAGAATTTCTTCCGGCGGCAACCGGAATCCCAAATATGCTTCTGTCTCTCCAACTTTAACTCCTATTTCTCTCTGTCGGGTTTTGTGTCTGCACGATCATGATTGACAGAGATAAGCGACCAATCCATTTGGACCGAGAAGGGCTGGCAAAAATTGAGTTGGTCATTCGTAGATCCTAAGTCCATTTGAACAGATCAGACGTCTACCACCGTCAATGGCAGGCAATGAGTTACTTTTTACTCCCTGCACAGGCTAAGCTGTGCTGTGAGCTTTTTGTCCTTTTGATATATATATACTTATATATATATATATATATATATATATATATATATATATATATATATATATATATATATATATATATATATATATATATATATATATATATATATATATATATATATATATATATATATATATATATATATATATATATATATATATATATATATATATATATATATATATATATATATATATATATATATATATATATATATATATATATATATATATATATATATATTTATCTTCTATTTCATTTAGGTCTACAATGTTTTTTCCTGTGTCTGTGTTTTCGAATAAAGTTTAATCTAATCTAACCAGATAAATGCCCACATGGAGAGCCCCAGGGTAGGGGAGTCGGCATGGTGAGTAGGTGCTTTAGACATGATAAAGGACACCTGCGGGGTGTTAGTGGGGCCTCTTCATGATGGACAGAGTTCCGCTTCAGGTGGCAGTAATTATTCTTACGCTTGGGGAAGGGACACCGTGGGTATCTTTGTGCATATGCCTGTAGGGAATAACTATACATGTCTCCTGGCTATTAGGAGACACAACTTCATTATTCGAGGGGACAACTGGTTTAAAGGGATACACCTGATAACACAGAGGAATGACAGGAAATACTAGTGTATGATAGGCCACAGGTGTGTGCACAATGCACAATGAATGTGTTTTTTTAAGTATCTATACTAAACAGTGTATGAACTCTCTGTACAAGAAAAATGGGAGGGAATAAACACTGTGACAGCTTCTGATCTGTTTATCCTTACAAGGGTTGCATGAGGTACCGGAACCTATCTCAGCTATCTACGGGTAATATGTGGGGTAAACCCTGAATCAGTTGCCTGCGGGGCACAAGGATGAACAAACATTTGTGCACCCACTCATATGTACGGACGACTTGGGGTGGTCACTCAGCCTACATTGCATAATTTTGGAATATGTGAGCAAGTTGGAGCACCCTAAGAAAACCCATAGAGGTGTTTAGGGAGAACATGCAAACTCTATATAGAAAGGTCAGAACCCCTCCGGCGATTTAACCCTTCACCCCCACCATGTCGCCAAAAACTGTAACAATACATATAAAATTATATTTTCATCGAACAAATATTTCACAAAAAGTAAACACAATTCCCTAAAGTTGTGGTAATTTAACATTTGCACTAGGTGCGACACAAATCGTTTTCAGTAACTTATTTTTAGTGTTAATATTTCACCAAGTTAGGACTAATCTGGTTTCTGAGGTAACATAACTTTAAATATAATTTGTGGTAATTTGAAATGCAAGTTGTGCTGACTAGAAATGTTAAGCTGTTTTAATTTAAATTTTGTGGGAACCCACGCATTATGCCTTTAAAACAGGGCACTGTGTAATGCTCAGGAAGCCTAGCTATGTTGCTCACTTGACTATACATTGGGCTGTCATTCAGGATTCCTAGATTCAAAGATCTCCTACATACTGTAAGTTCTTTTTTCATTTTCTGAACCACCTTATCCTCACTAGGGTCTTGGGGGGTGCTGGAGCCTATCCCAGCTGACTTCGGGTCAGAGGTGGGAACACCCGATCGCCCGGCACGAGCAGACAGACAAACATTTACATGCACACCCATACCTGGGGGAAATTTAGAGTGTCCAATCAGCCTACCATGCATGTCTTTGGAATGTGGGAGAAAACTGGAGTACCTGGAGAAAACCCATACAGGCCCAGAGAGCAAATGACGCCGGGCCGCCCGCTTTACAGGTATATTACCATAAATTTAAAAAAAAGTTTGAATAAAACAAAACATGAATTCTAAAGAAATAACACCTCATTTCATTTAAAATACTTTTTTTGGAATACTGTGCATTCACCTCATTTTCATTTTTTTTTTAATGGCAGTAGATGTCCAATTCATTTAAAGTCGGAGGGATTACAGCCAATGAACAAACACGCATTTGTTGCCACCCTCACAGTTCAAACGTCTTGAACCCTTACCAGTGACAAACTCATTCCAATTCACAGCACAAGGATAATTGGAGACCACATGAGTGGATGTCGGTCATCAACAATAGCTCTGAAAGAGTTACGAGGTTAGGCTTGATAATATGTGACATCATTGACTATGCATTTTTCCACCTTTACTTGTAATTAATGCTGGTATGTATTTGCTGTAATCTAAACACATACATACACAGAGTATTCCCTTGCTCACATGCCATTGCTCGTCAGGGAGTAATGACAAGATTGGGTTACACTGAATAAGTACGTGCGCGCTGTCATTGATACTTTAACCAACTTAACTGTTGTTACCCTCACTGTTCCCCTGACCTTAATTACCTCAACCTCCCTCTTATAACAAGAAGCTTATGAGGTGGTTGCTACCATTGCGCTGAAAGCATTCTAAGTGCACACAACTAATGTATGTGATTAAACTAGTAATGCACGATATGAAAAAACATCCATTACAAAATGGACCATTTTATATCACGATATCCCAGTTGTAACAGATTGCATGTGGAGCACTATAAATGGCAGTCAATGAGTTAAAAATAAAGTTTGTTCTTCATCTTAACAAGATGCACCTTACTCTCCACCAATTAGATTATCATTAGTAGAGCTCCAAACAATCCGAAGGGGGAGGGTGGCAATGGATAAATGAATGTTCATTTATTCAGTGTAAGCTCTCCCGCTTTGAATGGATTTGACATCTAGCACTGTCAATGGCAGACAATGAATTAAGCAGTGTCTGAACAAGCCATGATATTAATTGCAATAAAATCAAGTGTGTATGCAGGAAATTATCGTGGAGTGTACAATCGGTATTTGGAGCCTAGAAATAGTATTGAAGCAACACTGCATTTGACAAAACTATAGCTCCTATTGTTTTCTGATCTTGATTTTTTTTTGGTTACCGCACAGCCCATAAAAAGTATCAGAGCCTTGAACCCGATCGTTTTTGCCCCTTTTGATCCTCTTAAGATGCCCTGTTTGAACACAATTTTTGATCAGGTGATCGGATCAGGAACATCTCAAGTTCATGCAAAATAATGTAGAAGTGGTCTGATGCATTTGCAACATTGACACATGTATAGTGGCATGCTTGTGTGAGACGTGTTACCTGGAGGTCCACAGGTCATCCTTTGGGAAAAGGAGGGTCAAAATGTCATAGTGTTATATTCCATCTACAGAAGGCTCCTCTGTTCTATACTGAATGGATTCTGTCACTAGTATCTCCTCATAAAGGAAAGACGGAGAAGCGGAAATCAGATGTAATGCTTAAAGATGATGTTATGATAGAGATCTGAATGATACGCTAGGTTAGGTTACCCTCAAGGTGCCAATGTTTTAATTATACAGCTAATCGTTTACAAGTTGTATACACTCCTGTTTCTACGAGTGTTTGTGTATGCCTTCGGTCATTGGAGACGCTTTTCCAGCATCCTAACACAGTGTTTGCTCTATATTTGGGAGCTGGAGCGAAGCTTGCGACCCCGACGCTCACCCCACACCTGCCCCGTGTGTATGTGCATGCCTGTATGGAGACACACACACACACACACAGCAGCTTGTAAGCTTTTGTGTAGACTACCGAGCTGCTTTTAAAGCTGCCGTGTCCTGTTACGCATCTGTTGGCACTCGGCAACGTGAAAAGAAGTATGATGAGGGAAGCATTTGAAGTGCCCTTTTACAAAGTTTCACATTTTATCTCATAATTTGTTAACAAAAAAAAACGGTTCTGTGTTCTAAATCACTCTTTGCTGATTCCAGTTAGAGTGGAATGCACTTGAATTAATTTACATTATGTTATTGGAGTATGCAGTAAAAGATCAACTATTAATGCTCGGGTCGTCAATCTGTGATATTCTCAGTATGACTATTAAAGAGAAAATATTTTTTTTTCGAAATAAATAAATCCTCATGCATGTGTGACATTGACAGCACTAGACGACTAACCCTGTGCCAGTTAAAAGGGATTGGACATCTAGTGAAATCATTGCGAGCTAATGCCTTAATCTGGACAGTATTCTGGTTAAAACATTTGGTCTAGTCTAGTGGAACATATTGATAGAATTCCTAGGTCTAGAACTGTGACATCTTTTTAAAGAGATATTATATCGATTCTAGGTAGGAGTGTATTGATAACCTAATCGGATACAAAGTTAAGGGATATACATTCGAACCTCTACTTAAGAATTTTTTTGTTCCAGAACTCATGTAGTAACTTGCAAATTTTGTAAGTAGAGCAGCACTTTATACGTGTGTACATTTTAGACTTTTACGTGTGCCTTGTGTGTGTTTGAAAATATGTGCCGCGTTGCATTTGTAGGGTTTTTATCAATTAATAAGGTGGGTAGCAATCAATAACAGGGATGGGGCATGATATGCCCACGTGCATTCCCCTTTGACCTGTCTGTATCAGAAACCCCTCCAATTTGTACTACATTTTTGACTTTTATAGAGAAGATAAAGCGGTTCAGAAAATGAGTGAATACCTTTTTTGTCGCTTAATAGGGGGTATTTCAATCATTATTTATAAGCAGAACATTTTAGGTATGGAAGAGAGAATCTTGAAACATGGATAGTGGTTGTTGTGAAACAGCCAATGAGAGATCAGTAGAAAGTAGCGAGGTACTAAAGTGAAAAGCATCCGGGACAATATTTTCAAAACAACATAACGGATAAGGAAATGCATTTACTTTTGGGGGGAATTTCGTAACCTGGATCATTCGTGTCCCGAGACACTCATTTGGATATAAAACACTTTCATAACCTGAAAATTTTGTGCCTAGAGGCATTCATTATTAGAGGCATGACAGTATTGCCATAGCCCTGGGGTGGGCAAACTTTTCGGCCTGGGGGCCACATTGACTTTAAAAATTTGACAGAAGCGCCGGGTCAGCACATGATACGATACATATAAAAAGACTGCATCCGATAACAGTACATATAAAACATAAACAGAAAAAAAGGACTAAATTATTTACATACTCATTGCTCATCATTAAAGTAGAAAGTCGAAAGTACAAAATAAAGTAAAAAGGATTGTATAAAGAAATATTAAAATGTAATAGAGGAGAAGATTGAGGGGCTGTAAAACACGAAAAACAAATAAGAGTGGACAGAGCTGCCGCCACTGGCTTCCACGTGACGGTGCTATTTTGGGAAAAAATAAAAAATAGAAATAAAAACATTATTTGGACAACATCGGCGGGCCGGATTAAAAGGCCAGGCGGACTGGATGTGGCCTGCGGGCCATAGTTTGCCATATATGTCACGCTTATTTATAAAGGCTAATGTATCGATGTCGACACCCACCCACATTCCGGTTGTTCAATTTAGCATCAGTGTTATCAGTGCACCTCATATTACCAAATGAAAATTAAGCATCAGCAAAATTCAAGTTATGGGTACAACAAATAATCTAATAACTGAAATGGGAAAATTACTGAATATTAATAATAAAACCCAACTCTTAAACAAAATATTTTGCATTTATCAGGCTTGCTATCAACCAGTTATCAGCCTAACATCTCAATCTGGCAAAGGTTGGCCTCTATAAACTGTACATCCGCAAATTACAGATATTACAGTAGAATATGGACACGTAAAAAGTAATACATGCCATTGTTCACCTCAGTGACAGGTTGGAATGTGAAAAACTGTTGGGGCTACCGGCCAACACTTAAATAAACTCGAACACAGGAACACACACTGAGGCGGATGGAATGAAAGTTAAAGGCCGCGTCTGCAGAGGCGGGGGAGTTGACAATTCAGAGGCCCGAGAGTGTGACTACTATCCAAGCTCCTCAAGGCTGTTTCCCGCTGAAAAGCTGCTTCAACGGTGGTTTTATTAGAGATAAGACAAGTCATAAAAATGGGAGGCGTTAATACAAATGAAGGAGGTGGAGTACAGAAGGTGTAGTGCACATTTTAACCAATAGGTGTAAATTAATATTCTATTCTAGTAACCTTTAATATATCATAGTGAAATGGGTGCAAGATTATATATAAGCATGCAAATATATTTCACAAAAACAAGTTGGTTGAGATAGATAAAGAAGTCAAGGTACTGTTGTATGCAACAAATAGGCACTTGTATCATGACTACATGATGGCATGTTCAAACCACCCTATGTCATGTGTGTCAGCAAGTTCGTGACCCATCTCCCAGTTTGCTGTTCCATATTTAGGTTTAAGGGCTGTATGGGTCGAGAGGCCACCCAGTTAACAAGTGGCATTTTTTTCCTGACCACAAAGAAATTCTTTTTTAATTGATTTTCTTGATTGGAGGAATAAGAACTACAAAAAATAAGACAAGATTTAAAAAAAAACTGCACAATCAATCTGTATATGAAATTAGAAA
Organism: Stigmatopora nigra; assembly: GCF_051989575.1. NCBI lineage: Eukaryota > Metazoa > Chordata > Actinopteri > Syngnathiformes > Syngnathidae > Stigmatopora > Stigmatopora nigra. The sequence goes on along the minus strand of NC_135511.1, from coordinate 3,261,750 downwards.
AAAATCTCCCCCTATTTGTGCTGTTAGTTCCAAAATATAAAGCACATTAAGAAAAAGCGTTTGCATGGAATCTCTTAGGGAACTCCCAAAATATAAAGCACATTAAAAAAAAAAGCGTTTGCGTGGAATCTTTTGGAGAACTCCCAAAATATAAAGCACATAAAAAAAAGCGTTTGCACAGAATCTATTGGAGAACGTGTTAAATTTTCATTGTAGGATAAACAAGGAAATGAATTACGCACCAAAGTCAGGCGGAATAACAATTTCCACCATCGACCTACTGAATCAAATTCATTTTTTTTCAGGGACTATTTAATAACCCATTGATTGTCAATGACAAAAATGGACTTCATTTACTTCTTTCAAGGACACATACCTGTCAACCTCGAACCATTTGTGATCTTACCAAATTTTGTTTTCGCCCTTACATATATGTATAAATACATGGAAAATCTTACCACTTTACTTTTTTGTAAAAAATCACGAACAACAAGTAGAAAATGAAAGTAAACATAAACAAGGGAACAGGAAACGGAAATCACATGGTGAAAGTGTTACAAAACGAAATGTTTATCATGATCTTTTTTTTTTAGCCAATCAGAGGCGCCGGTACATATATCACTTGGCAGACATGCGTTTCCGGGAAGAAACAATGGCGGATGGTGAAAAATGGCTAGAAAGTGCCTTAATTTTTTTTTTTTTCTCAAAATCACCGTTTAGCGTACCATTTTCATGTGTACAGCGTACCAATATAAAAATGGGCTTTCAGTTGTACCAATTACGGCGAGAACGTACCAGTTGACAGGTATGAGGACAGAAGTTACTACAGTGGTCAGGTATTCCAAAGTTTCTTTCTCATTTATAAATGTAATTTCTTTGTCTAAAGGTTTGATATTTCATCCTCATGAAATTGGTGATTGCACTACTTCTACTCCATACATACTTTCATTGAAGAGCACAACCACTGTTATGTCTTAGTTTGTCTCTCCATACGTATTATAAGAGTGTCACCAGGGCAACCGTAAAGATGCTTTTCTCGACACTTCAAACTGATATCACGACAGCGGGAGGCGATGGGAGTAAAATGGGGTGTCGGAAGGGCAACGGGTGAGGTCGGGGGGCCCACATTAAGGGGTGAGTGGCACAGTGGGAGAAGAGCGTGGAGAGTTCACGGCCCTTTTCGCACTGCATAAACAAAGAGATTACAGTGAGAAAGGGCTGGGGACCCCTAACGAGCAGTGACATAGAAACGAGGGCACGTGCACGTCCACGCGCGCACACAAACACTAACAAGAAGCATCATAACATTGTGGCGCCACCTGTCTCCTCTTCACCAATTAATGAGCTCCCGGGATTCTCCCAACAAGTGGCAATTAGCACAGTGATCGAGGGGGAATGCAGGGAGCAATGGAATGAGGGAAAAGCACTGCAGAAAAGACAAGTGCATCTCTGCTCGCGTAACATGGTTTTTAACAGGGCACTGTACAAAAATATATTTTTTTAATTTCACTACAATTTTAGCTTCAAGATTTCAAAAAAACGATGAATGAGAACTAATAAATGAAGACCAGCTTCATCGTAAAATGACAGCAAATATAGATGTATTTTCTTAGTGGCCCGGTGAAAAAGTAGGTAGCGCTACGGCCCCACAATTTTGGGGTCAAGGATTCAATCCCAAGTCCTCACTGTGTGTAGTTTGCATGTTCTCTCTGGGCTTGTGTGGGTTTTCTCAGGGTGCTCCAGTTTTACAAAACACATATTCTCCCAAGGCGTGCTATGGGCACCAGGTAGGGCATACCCTGAATTGGTGGCCACCTAATAGCAGGGCACAGGGAGACAGACAACCATACACACACTTATACCAAGAGGCAATTTAGGGTGTCCATCCAGTCCTCCATGCATGTTTTTTTTTATTTTAGAGGAAACCCAAGCACCCGGGAGAGAACCCATGCAAACCTTTGGAGAACATGAAAACTTCACATAGTGAGGACGAATTTGAGATCAAAACCTCAATTACAGAACTGCCAGACCGATACGCTAACCACTCAACCACCGCGCTATCTACTATCCACACATATAAACTTGAAGTATTCTAGATCTTTGAGTTTTCATCCAGGGTCAAGTACTATGTCTGTTTTTGTGTCCTCTTTTTGGGTGGAATTGATAACATGACCACCATGGATAAACATACAATGACCCAGTATTTGCAATCATTTATTTTCATGCTTCTGCAAATACGGGTCAGTGTCTTCAGCGATTCTGGACAGCAACTCTACGAACTAATACGCATAGAAAACGGCAGTCTGAGTGGTCACTCTAAAAGTCCAGGAAAATTTAAGAGCTTTAATCAACTATTCAGCAGCAAATGTTCACTGCTAGCCCATCCCAGTCTAAATGGTTTAGATGTCTATTGTTGTCAATGGCAGCAAAAAGCCTCTGCCCTGTCATCATGTGATGACAACTGATGCATTTTTCTTCTATCTTACATAAATTCTCCACAAATTCCTAATTTTAATGCTGCCATTTTAGTCATGATCAACATTTGCCGAGGTTTAACAAACCTTAAATTGGAATGTGGGTGGCCACAGCTTGCGTTTGCCTCCATTCTGTGTGGAGCCGAATGAATCAGAGAAGTTGTTGTTCACAAAGCTCCCACTCACTTCTGCCCACTGTTGCTGTTTCAAATTGCTAACATTCCAGCCTTTTGGCCCCCCAAACCTCACGCTTCCTCACGTGAGGGGCCTCCATTCATTTGACATCAACTTTGTAAGGCTTGGGGCATGAAATACAATCTCCATAGTCACCTCTAATTGCATTTGTGGTGGACAAGGCCACTTAAAGAAAAAGACACAAAGTACATAATCATTAGTTAATCATTAGCTGCCTCTGATAGTATAACTATAATTCTGATAGGTTCATTAATAATTACAATTGTTCGTAATTATCAATAACTGCAGGCAGACATCTTATTCAATTATTGACATTTAATTAAATAGATTGGATCACGGATAAAAACCTTAAGGGAGGAGATCTTCAAAAGTATCCTCTCGAACCGTATTTCGCGTACAGCTTTAAGGCATTTTGGATGAAAACAATCACGTCTTCATTTGACCTAACAATCATATAACAATTACATAAAGAAGCCCGAAGTACGTCACGAGTGTTATGGACGTGGCAGAAACAACATCTTTGTTATGGGGTCCGTTGGACAGCCCGATACTGGGTGAGATGTAGCGTCAACAATCCTTGGAGAACTCCATGTTAGAGTGGACTAAGTGACAGTTTATGACCTCGAGCCGAACAATAGAAAGACTTTTAATGATTTAACAAAGAAATGAATTACTACACATATATGTATAATAGTAATACAGAATAAACCCAACAAATTCCCACAACTGAAATTAGGGAAACACATCAACAACATTTAAGCCTTCATTTTAGTTCCAATACAACATTTTACATTGGCTATCATTGACGGTGCGAGACACCCATCCATTTTGACAGGGCGTTCATTCATTACCCCAGTCAAAATGGATAGGTCATCAATCACCCTCAATGGCACTGGAATTTGACCATTCAATAGGAGCCATTCCAGTTCAAATGCATTTGATGTCTATAGTTGTTAATGCGTTGAATGAAGAACAAATCATTCTCTGCAGGGTCTGAGATAAGGTGAGAAGCTCGGTCATCCTATTCTTCCAGATCGAGAGGAGTCAGATGAGTTGGCTCATGCATCTGATTGGTATGTCCCCTGAGCGCCTCCCTAATAAGGGGTTCCAGGCATGTCCCACTAGTAGGAGGCCACGTGGCCAATCTAGGACGCGTGGAGAGAGTAGTCTTTAGGATTCCCCTGAAAGAGCTGGATGAAGTGACTGGGGAGAGGAAAGTCTGGCCTTCCTTGTTTAAGCTGCTGCCCCCGCGACCCAATCTTGAATAAGCAGAAGTGTTAGGATCTGGTTTTGTTATGCTTTTTTCCTCTGTGCCCTATCCATGTGATTCCCAATTGTGTTCACCTGTTGTTTCTCTGCCCCTTGTATATCCACTGCTTGCTCCCTCTTGTGTAATAGGTCTATTGAAACCCTGTGTGTTTGTCAGTCCTTGGCGCATCGTCTGTGTTACACTGTATTGCAATGCCCATGTTTTATGATCCTCGTTTATCCACGTCAGGTTTGGTTTGCTTATTTTATTCTAAGTCCTTGTTATTTTCTGAATATCCTGCCTTAGTTATTAAAGTTTTTGTTAGAGCACTTCATGCTCTGTCCCTATTTGCTTCCCCACATTTGGGTCCTTCTAAGCTCCCTGAGATGAGACATAAAAAAGCAGGTGGCCTCGCAGTTTCCCGAGTCGAGTGTTCAATCCCATGTCGGACCTCACTGTGTGGAGTTTGCAAGTTCTCCCTGGGCTTGCTTGGGTTTTCTCTGGGTACTCCGCTTTCCTCCCACAGTCCAAAGACATGCATGGTAGTCTGATTGGACACTCTAAATTGCCCCTAGGTATGGGTGTGCGCGTGAATAGTTGTCTGTCTGGGTAAGATGGTTGAAAACACAATATTTTTAGATTGAATCTATGTCTAATATGTGTCATTGTTTATCTTAAACCTACACAAGGGTTCAAGATGTTAATCAGCCATTAGCTACCATCTTACATATTTTTTATATATATATATATGTCAATTTGTGGGCATCCAGGCGACTTGGGTGATTAGCATGTCGGCCTAACTGCTCTGGGGTCCTGGTTTCAACTCCAGGTCGGTCCACCTGTGTGGAGTTTGCAATTTCTACTACGCCTTTCTTGGGTTTTCTCTGGGTACTCCGGTTTCCTCCCACATTCCAAAGACATGTATGGTAGGCTGATTGGACACTCTAATTGTCCATAGGTATGGGTGTGTGTGTGCATGGTTGTCCGTCTGTTTGTGCCCTGCGATTTGCTTGCCACCGATTCAAGATGTCCCCAATCTGCCGCCCGTAGTTGGCTGAGATAGGTTCCAAAATGAATGGATATAATTCAGCGGGGAAATACAACTATATTAAACCATCAAATAAAAAGAAATGCATTATTACTGAAATTCACTGTGTCAATCTCAACTAATTGCAAGCAGGGAGGCTGTTTACCCTGAAATGTTTGCCAGGAAATCTCAGATCAAACTCTTTAAACTCTCTAAATTTCCAACTTTAATTTCTTATTTGAGTTGATAGTTTAACGATGTTTTTGCATATTCATGAGTTTTTGCTCTATTTTTCAATGTATTAATTTCCAAATTTGGCAACGTATAATGAATACTATTTTTACGGAGTTATGTATTCCTCCTGTGCTTTATTTGTATTTGTTCTATTTAATTCAGGTTTCAAGGGGTCACAATCCAATCTAAAATATTGTGTTTGCTGTAGACCTGTGGTCAGTGAGTTTAGCAATTAAGGAAAAAGACAATATGTATAATATAAGGATCAAAGTGGTGAACTTGTATGTGCACCCACACCTCGATTTTGTTGGGCCTAACTGGGCTCCACCATTCAACATCAAAGTTTTTACTACCGGTTGTAAAGTGATCTGGTGAACAGTTTCACAATGACAAAAAGACGCAGTAAAAACCACTGGTAGTCGATAATTAGGTTCTCATTAACTTTAAATGTACTGACACGCTGAGGTGTGAATTAGTGGGAGTTTGTCGCATGGCGGCTTACAATGGCTCTGAATGACTTAGGCTTTCAGAGACAATCAAGTTTTTTGTGAAATCACAAATATTTTTCCACGGGAGACGTCGCGGTGAGGTTGGAGGGATTAGGACCTAGTCGCAGGGAAGCAGGTGAGTACGAGGCAATTTGTCCTCATAACAACAACTTTAATAATTTAAGAGGGGGACCATGCATAACAACAAGGACTTGTGAAATATAACCGAGGGAACACTGTTTATATATATATATATACAGTGTTCCCTCGGTTATCGCTGTTAATGGGGACCGGGACCCCCCGCAATAGCTGCGTTTCCGCGAAGTAGGCGTGCCCCTTCAAAAATGCTTAAAGAAACGTGTAACACGTGCACAAAAGCACCACCAAGCAAAAACATCATAGTAGTCCAGATGGAGGATATTCTGCAGTTTTTTGCACGTAAGAAAGAGTTATTGGGAGTTGTGAACATTGGTTTTTTTGGGTGGTGAAGATGCGCCTACAACAGCCATGACGTCTACAATGCAATTCCTGAACTCTCACCATGTTTTGACCATTTCTTTGGCCTTTTTTTGATGCAATTACTAATTCTTATTCAATATTTTGTTTACACCTCTTGTAAAATGATGTAATTTATAATTTTAATTTAATATCTTTAAATTTTGTATTTATTTTTTCCTGAAAAAAATCTGCGAAGCTCTGAGTCCGCGATAGCTGAAGCGCGAAGTAGCGAGGGATATATATATATATATATATATATATATATATATATATATATATATATATATATATATATATATATATATATATATATATATATATATATATATATATATATATATATATATATATATATATATATATATATATATATATATATATATATATATATATATATATATATATATATATATATATTTTTTTTTTTTTTTTTAAATCACTTTTCATTTAGAAACCCATATGTGAGAAATAGAAAAATGGTTGTGCCTCCATAACCTTTAACCCATTTTTTATCCATTGCATTTAAAATGCATCCTTAATAATGTCTTGAATTAGTTTCTTAATTTCCCTCTCTGTGTCCAAAAGGATTGGGCGTCTAGTGACGCCAATGGCAATTAATGAGTTAAATAAGTCAAGGTGCCCACACAGTCATAATTTACTTTTCATTTTTGTCTCCTCTCCAAGTTGTCTTTCATCCTGAGAAAAATCCTCCAGTGATGGCTCTGAGTGTTTTTTCTCACTTCCAGAGTTGAAAGGTCAGTCGAGAACAAATCAGTAACGGGCTCAAAGGTCAAACCTGTCGACTTGTTTTTTTTCTTCTTACATCTTCTTTTCTGTCTGCCTCGGATTCGTTGACATTATCCCTCATTTCCTTACTTCTCTCTCCAATTTCCTGTGAGGAAATTTGGAAGCTAGCAAACTACTAACAATAATGCTGTTTTGCTCCATCATACACATGAAACCAAAATTCAAGCATTGCATTTGCATTGCTAGCCCCAATTCCTCATTGGTCAGGGAGTGTTCATTTTAAGGTGCTGTAAAGTAATTTTGTTGATTTTCCTTTTAAACATTAAATATATTTTGAAATTAAGTGTTGAAAGTAGTGGTGGGTCATTTGATGAATGATTAGCGTGTCAGCCTGACAGTTCAGCAATTGAGGGTTTGATTATATGTGTGGCCCTTCCTATGTTGAGTTTACATTTGATTCTGTATTTCCAACTGATTTACAGCCCTCAGTCCACCTTCAGACGATGACGAGATCAGTTTTTTGAAATTGTCTGGGTAGCAACAGCTCTGGAGGCTATGTAAACAAGTTTGCTACCACATTCACATTCAACATTGACAGTCTATGCCAATAAATAATAATAATCTCTTTCTGTATGTCAAATGAGTCGTGATAAATTCTATAAAAACAGGAGGATTTGCCCTGGAGATGATCTCGAAGAAAAAAATCTGACGAGAGACACTTAAATTGCCACAACTTCTCTACGGTGATGCTCTTTGGAATGTTCCTATCTTGCTTTTCTTTATAGTAAATTGACATTTCGAACCTGAAGATATGTTGCATGTTCCGGCTTACGTTGCAGAGCATCTGGGTCCAGGGCAAAGATATCGTCTTCATGAATGCATATATACATTTTATCCATAATTGACCTAACAAAAACTCCACCCCAAAACAGACCACTCATCAATCATACATCCTAGCAACCGTTGTTAAGTAACAACATCTGACAAGCGCTACCTTTGCGCGATTGTCGCAATTCTTATGTCTATGCAAGTGTTACCTAACTGCCAACTATAACAACATGGTCGCCTAGGGAAACATCACAAGCAGCGGACGTCCAAAATGGCTAATCAGTGTGCCTATGGCGCATCTAAATAGGATACAAGCAGCACAATTTTTTTGGCAGGTGGGGGAGTGTAACTTTTCATTCCCAAATCTACCCCCCCCCCCCCCCCCCAAAAAAAAGTATTTCGAATGCACTAAACAGTCTGGAGGTACGGCGTCACTCCCTTAAGTGTTTAAAAAATAAACAAGTAGACATATTTCTTAAGATAAGATTAAGGTAAAACCATAGGCTAATTATTTTTCTTGCCTAACTTGCACGCTGTCAGACCCAGGGCTAGATATGTAGGTGGATGCGCCTGTCATGCAATCACAGGCCAGCAGATGGATCAATCAAAACCATTAGAATAGACTGTCGACTCAGGGAACGCCGACGGCAACAGCGAAAAGACTCACTTGTGGGCCCCACACACGAGTCCCAGCGGTCAGTTCTGGGCTCTCATCCGGCTGCGGTAACGTCGCCCCTTCTGATGACATCAGAGCCCATCCAGCCCGGTCGCCCCAGGCTCTCAGAAAAGGAACGTTCTTTTCGCTCAGCTTCATGTTTTTATTTCGGCGAGAAATATCATCTCGTATAGACGTGTCCAGTTCGGCAGGTAAAAGCAATAGAGAAGGCAGTGTTGGTGAGCCTCGCTACTGGTCAATACTCCCATTGTCTTCTGCTGCCTGCCATTCTCTCCTTTGAGGAGTAGACGCACGAGGCCTACACACTGTTTGATTGTGGAGAACCCGAGAGCTTCATTGTCCACTCCGTGGTGTCACAACTGGGAATCAGGAATCGGCTATTAGACTTCCCTTTAAAGATCACTGTGCTCAAGGGGCAGCACCTAGGATGAGTAGAATTCTGAATGGAGCCAGTTCTCCTCCGTTTATCTGAAAACCACCAGGAGGTTATTAGTTTTTATGTTCTGGACCCATAGTTCTGGCCCTTCCATGGCTTAAAGAACACAATCAGTCATTGAATGGTTGGCCCTGAAGGTGACAGCCTGGAGTACAGCTTGCCACACTAGGTGCCTCCAGTTGGCTTGTGCACCTACGAGCTCTCCACCAAGGTCATCCCCTCAAATCTGGCCACATTGCCAGACTGTTACTATGACCTTGCGAAAGTTTTTAGCAAGGACCATGCAAAGTCGCTTCCCCCGCGTTGCCCCTATGATCATGCCATTGAACTTTTGCCAGGTGCCTCTCTCCCCAGGAGGCAGCTATTCAACATTTCAAAGTCTGAGCCTGAGGCACTAGAGGGATAAGTATCTGGCTGCAGACCTCATCACGTCATACACCTCCCCAGTTGGGGCAGGATTCTTCTTCATCGGGAAGAAGGGTGGCTCGCTGCGATCCTGCATCAACAGACAATGACATCAACGTCAAGAACGGGTAGCCCTTGCCTCTCAATCATTCAGTTTTTGCTCCCCTTCACAGGGCCCGCATTTTCACAAAGTCGGAACTTTGTAACGCCAATCACCTAATTTGCGTTTGGGAGGGAGTTGAATGAACAACGGCCATCACCAACCCCCTAGGCCATTTTGGGTATCTGGTCATGCCATTCATGCAATGCACCAGGGGTGTTCAAGGCGGTCATCAATGATGTCCTTCAAGATATGCTGGTCTGTGAGATATGTAACTCGCCCTTCTCAGCCTTCTCCAAGGTAGCCAGTCGCTCCAGGTGGGTCTGGGTGGTGCAGCGGAGTAAATATTACACCAATTAAGTCATGCTATTCATAATACTACAAATTAAAGGGAATAAAATCATACTATTTTTAATCAACGCTGTAATATTATGAGAATAAAGTAGTTGTATTGCTTATTTTTGTGTTACATGAATCAATCGTTTTTTTAGGTTTACGGCCTTTGACTTTTGGTGTCATAAGGTCTGTGTGAACACGAAACTCCTGTCACAATAATGTGAGAAAAATGCAAGAGCGGGGGATTTTTTTTGCACCAGTGAATCGTAATGTAACATAAGCAAATTTAAATGAACTTGGATTACGATGCAGACACAGTCAAATATAAATTTAATCCAACCTTACACTAAACTTAATTCTAATTTCGTTTTACATGACACAATCCCTTCTGAGTAATAACTTCGGAGTGAGGTAACATGAAAAGACGTTGGGTGGTGATCTGCCTCCTATTGGCTGACTGAAGGTAAGTGAAAGACAGTGAGAGGGAAGTGATCCGCTCGGGATGTGATGCGATGTATCCATCACGGCAGAATTCCAAATTACGAGTCTGAAATTATTTTCACTTATTTGGGTTTTTTACCGGGAAAACACACCTAATGGAGAAGCACCACCAATTTCCTCATACGCAGTTTCTGGGTATGATGTCAATCAGGCCTTTGTCGAGTCAATGATGATGAAAAAGCCTATGTCCGATTATTATTATTATCATTATTACGTTACCGTTACCCTCGCCGTCACTGCCACCGCCACCACCACTGTTACCGTTACCTTTACTGCTACTGTTTTTATTATTATACCATTCTTCTAATGGCTTTTTGCCCGCCTCCACCCTGACTTTCACTATCGATGGGCTGTTTGCTTTTCTATTTCCTTCAAAATATCCTGAAAATGATGCGCACAAATGTCCTCAAAATAGGATAACGCCCGACCACTTGCCATTGAGAAGTAATATATACTCCTCGTATTAGCGAACTCCCCGCCATTTGCGCTGAGTGACGGGATAAAAAACACTGAAAAAAATGCAATGCTCAGCCCAGTGCTCGTAAATATCTGTTATACACGGAAGAGATGCGGCAAAAAAGACAGTGTGCTAAAATCATAAACAGTCTCTCATGTCTTGGCCACCTGGCTTTCTCGTATCTCAAAATTTGTCTCGTATGCAGAGATAATTATTAGCAAAATTTTTTACTTGTATCTCGAAATGCTCGTATGTCTGGGTGCTCGTATGTCGAGGTACCATTGTATTGTTATTATTATTACTTTTACTTTAAATTGTTTGGATTAGCAGACTTCAACTTTTGGTGTGACTGACGTCAGGTCTGTGGGAATACAAAACAGCTTTTGGCGACGGGCACAGTGCAATCCGGGCACTTAAAATAGTGGTTATATAAAAACGACTGGTTGTAAATGGTAAAGCCATTTCTTAACTCTTAATTGGGACCTCATGCATTGGCTCCTAAAACTAAGGTTGTCAAAACTCATGATGCATACATTTTTGATCTGCGCGGGATATTTGATGGTCCTATTAATGCAGAAATAATGCTTAGTTTTGCATTTGTTTTTACATGACCACGATTCTCCAGAGATTTTTTGTCATGGAGTAATTTTGTTGCTGTTGTTTTGTTGATCGTGGTAATGTTTGGCGTGTTCCTTGTTTATTCATTGCCTGGCATTGATGCTGTTAAAATAGAAAACTCAATTAAATTTGATGTCGCTATCTGCTTCATTTCCACTTACCTGCAGGATTTGGAAGTACTTGATGTTAAATTTGTCCCAAAATGTGAACCTTAAAAAGTATGTTATTAATGGAGCCTGATCAATGTTGTCTTTGTTATCACAGTTCCTCAAAAAAATCTTGATTTCCATATTTAAATACTTGGAGCAACAATCATTTATTTCAGTCCTGCGCAATTAATTCTACAAAGGGCCGCAGTGAGTGCAGGTTTTCATTCCAACCCAAAAGAGAAAACCGTTCCACCAATCTGGTATGTTAGATATGTTGGATTGCAGTCAGGTGCTTCTTGTTTCAGCCGAAATCTAATTGTTCAAACTGTCTGTGCCGTATCAGTTGGAACAAAAACTTGCACCCACAGCGGCCCTCGAGGATCGGATTGCCCACCTTTGATTTACATGAAGGTCATTTATACCCAAAGATTACTAGGATTGCTTTGACTGTGACATTATTATCAGTTGAAACAATGTTCTCAGTATCTGCTTGAATTTTTAGTCTGTCCTCATTAAAGAAAGGTGACTTATTCCTGGAAGGTCATTCCACCTTGCCGCCCAGGACAGTTTCGAGCCCGATTCTTTTGACACCGCTCTGAGTTTGCCACAGACCAAAGTAATTAACACGGCTTGCAATTGGCTAGACACCACTGCCGCGGGGGTGCGTCAACACCTCGCCGGAAACTTTAGCAGAGGTTCATTTCTGATGTGGGAAAGGACGCCTGGGTGAGCGGCCCTCTTGTTTGTTTACGTAGTGATTTTTCTTCTCATGAAGTAGAGTGTCTCTTTCATTCGCAGCTAGTGAACAATGCAAACAGGGTGTGAGAATGAAAATATGCCTTCATTTGCTACAAATGAGTAAAATTTGCACGAAGACAACATTGCGGGTTTGCGTCAATGTTGCGATAGGCAGTACAGGCTTTTTGCCCCAAAAAGTTGTTATTTTTTAACACAAATTTCTTCTCTTTCTTCTCATCACAATTAATTGATGGACAGTAGTGAAATCATTGTGGACAGTACGTACAGTTGTGGTCAAAAGTTTGCATAGACTTGTTAAGAACATAAAGTCATGGCTCTCTTGAGTTTCCAGTTATTTCTACAACTGATTTTTCTCTGATAGAGTGATTGGAACAGGTACTTCTTTGTCCCAAAAAACACACATCAAACATACATCACACACATCAAAAGTGGTAATGGAATGGATGAATCAGGCTTGAATTAAGGTTTTTGAATGGCTTTCCCAAAGTCCTGACTTAAACCCCATTGCGAACTTGTGGACAATGCTGAAGAAACAAGTCCATGTCAGAAAGCCATCAAATTTAACTGCACCAATTCTGTCATGAGGAGTGGTCAAAGATTCAACCAGAAGCTTGTGGATGGCTACCAAAAGCACGTAATTGAAGTGAAAATGGCCAACTGACATGTTACCAAGTATTAGCGCTGATATATTTTTGACCCAGCTGATTTGATCACTTTTTTTCTGTTCACCCATAATAAAGTCATAAAAGAACCAAACTTCATGAATGTTTTTTGTAACAAAGAAGTATCTGTTCCAATCACCCTATCGGAAAAATCTGAGTTGTAGAAATAACTGGAAACTCAGGAGAGCCACGACATTAGGTTCTTCACGAGTGTATGTAAACTTTTGACCACAACTGTATGTTCTATGTGTCAGTGATGTCCCAAGCAGGTGATTAGAACTCAATCCCAATTCCGTCTTTTTGAGAGGAAATGTGTTCATTTATTTTAAAGAGTTTTTTGTTGTTGTGATTTGTAGTTTTCATATTTGATTTATTATTTATTGAAATGTCTTCTTGTCTTGCTTTTTTTTTAAACATATTCTGTTCTTTTCTTGTTTCTTGCAGTTTTACGTTTTGGGGGATTTTTCATGTTTTTTTACAAGTTTTTATAGGTTTCCATGATATTGTTTTTTTTTTCTTCCAGTTCATAAATTCTTTGGAGGGGGTAGAGATTTATGGAATAAAATATTAAATTGGCTGCTGTTAACTGTGAGAGACATCCAATCCATTTTGACTAGGAGGATTGGAAGTCTCGCTGCCAATTTGTTAAATTATCAAGTAAAGTGAACGGGCAAGTGATCTTAGAAAGATTGCTTGTCTTTAATTTCAGTGTTTTAAATGGTATTCTGACAAAGTTTTAGTGTAGTCAATGTGGAAAAATAACAGACTTTTGAAGCAACTTTCTTAACTCCATTAGTATCTATTAAAAAGGTCCTGAGCCGATACTACACAGCTATTTTTGGAATATCGGACACCATCGGATTTATTCAAGATGGGGTCCGAGGAAGTGTGTGTGTTACGGCGCCTAATGTTTTCCACTGCTAGGCAAACATATCCATTGAGTGACACAATTTCTTTTTCGACAGGTGTCAAACCGATTCCACAAAGGGCCAAGTGGGCGCAAGTTTTACATCCAACTGAAACAGCACAGACAGTTTGACCAATGAAGTTTCTGCTAAAACAAACAGCACCTGCCCGCAAACCATTAATTCTAGTTGGAAGGGAACAGATTGGTCCAAAGGTGTCGTATTCATTGGTTGTTAGGAAAACCTTCACCCACTTGGCCCTTTGTGGAATCGGTTTGAAACCTGTTCCTGAGTTTAAAAACTAATGATCGTAACATCATGTAACATTTGCAAACCTATGTTTTTTTTTATACATTTTTTGATCATTTCAACCAAATTGTGGTACGCCGTATAACAATATTTGTACGTGAAAAAATGTTTTTAAAAAGTACTATGTTTTTTGTAAAAGTGGTCTCGTCTTTCCCATTTCGGCTCTAATTCAGATCGTCTTGCTCACCGGTAGCAGACGAAAATGTCATCGTCGATTGCAAATGTTGTCATGTTTTGAGCATGATATGCGCACACACATCCTCCACTTCCCCCCTTTTCACCATATAAATATAGCGCGTCAGCAAGTAATGTACCCAGAAAATCAAGCTTCTCAGTGTCATACAGCAACCGAATCTTGAATGTAATGCATACAAAAGGCGAACCGACTAATTGGGCATCTGGTCACGTTGGGGAAAATGTTAGACTTTTAAATGTGCCCTAAGTGAGTAAATATGTAACACATTGCATTTGTACTGTTTATTATCACCTCATAAGATGAATTGCAATCATTAATAAGGAGAGCAATTGGCCAGGTTGACATGTATTTAACAGTGCATTACTTGAGAAACGACCTGCAGGGCTAACTTTAATGTCTGAGTTTAGGTTTGTAATATGCTGCACCTGATGGTGCAGTGCTTCTTCCGCCTAACTTTGGTGTGGGCAGTCTGGGTTCGATTCCCATTTGGTGGCAGTGTGAGTGGTTTTTCTGTCTCTGTCTGCCCTGCGACTGACCGGTGACAGTTCATTGTTTCAAATCCAGGTCAGTCCTCCTGTGTGGGTTTCCTCTGGGTACTCCGGTTTCCTCCCACATTCCAAAAACATGCATGGTAGGCTGGTTGGCCACTCTAAATTGCCCCCAGGTATGGGTGTGAGTGTGCATGGTTGTCTGACTGCTTGTGCCCTCCAATTGGCTGGACACCAATTCAGGGTGTGCCCCGCTTTTAGCCCAGAGTCAGCCGGAATAGGGTCCAGCACCGCCTGTGAACCTACTGAGGATAAAGTGGTTCACAAAATGAATGGAATCACAAGTCAAAAAAACAATATCGGGCCATCCCTAATATTTATTCGCCATCCCAGTCAAAAGGATTTCGACGTCTACCAACGTCAACTGCAGCCAATGTGTTAACATAGAGACCGTTGGCAGCACTAATAAACTGTCAAAATTTCCCAGGCATCTGGGTCAAGTCGGTCACGCTTGGGATCTGGTAGTAGTGCGAGCACCCCGAAGACTGATTTCTTTTCCTTCCCGCCCGCTTCACCCCCGCCGCTCCTATATCCCCCTTTTGGGCTAAACCTGGTCTTTCTCCTGTCTGCTCCCTGCCCCCGTTTATTTTCCTCCCACGGCCCCCCTCCGCCTCCCAGCCCTGGCTCTCTCCCTCCCTCCTCACCGACCAAGTATATAACACTCCCTCTCTTCCCCTCAGTGTGCTACTGTCAGTTCAGGACCGAGGACGAGCTGCCCGACCTGTCGCCGATGCGTTGGTTCCCCGTGGACTTTGTTACGTCGCCGCAATACGGAAGCTCAGCTTCGACAAGGCTATCTCGCCCCCCGTCGTCCTAGGCGATCCAAAGGAGTGCGTAGCCAGTGTGGAGGGGCAGTCGAGCGGACCATGCCAGTATGGGGAGGAAGGCTGCCTCTCTGCCTGCGGAGCCACTCTTTGGGGCTCGTACTTCTACTAATCGGACTCTTCTGGTTGAAAACGCCGGTGCAAGGTAAGAGCTATAGGATTCCCATTGTGAATATTTTACGTTGTGAATAACTATATCAGACAGTGGTACCCACTTGAATTTCCCATTTTCACATTTCCAACTTGAGAATATCTGCTTTAGAACATCTTGGAACAATTTTCTTCCAAGATGGAATTCATTTTTACACATTTCTCCACGTATCCACCCGATGATTCAAACCATTCCCACTCTATGTTCACCTTATTCAGGGCATCATGGGATCTATATAGTAAATCATTCTCAAAATTCCTATTTTTTTTATCCAAAGTTCCAAATTCCCAAATCAATTCCAGTTACAAATAAATCAGATTTTTCAGGGTGTCTCGGAAATGGTTAAACTGTTAAGAACTTTTTCCAAAGTCCTAAAATATCCTATGCTTACATCTCAAGTAATCCCTCAGCATTTTATTTGAATGTCACTCCTTCAGCATTCACGTGCCCTTTATACACGAACTACTTTCTAGCTATCATATTTTTCGAACTATAAATCACTGCTGTACTCTCCAGATTAGCCTCTACATATTTTTCATATGAGCTATTAATATTAGTTACATTAACAATATGCCATGATGTTGTACATTTTTAATTATTTGCTTAAAACTGATTCATAAATAATATTAACACAGCCCCCGCCCACCACTGATTTTATTTTTGTATTCACATTTTATGGTTCTGCTCCAAACTTTAAATGCATCAAGTAGTGCTGCAACCTAAATCTCTCCAACACAATAGCATACTTTTTTTTCTCAAATAATAACACCCAATCATTGAATAAAACTATTGCTTTTGGCTGTTAAAACTACCACTACTACATTAGCCGCTTCGTGGTTTAGAGCAGTGTTTCCCATCAGCGATGCTCAGGTGTGCCGCGGGAAATTACAAGTCAAACATCGTGGAGAGAAATCTACATATTAAGAGATTAAAATGAACTATAAAGAGATTAAAATTGAAATATGAAATCATAGATTGTACAATAACAACATTCAAATCATAATGTTATGAGATTAAAGTCATTTTTTTGTTTACTTTCATGTGCGGTAAACCAGAAGCTCTTTGGTTTTCCGGCCTTTAACTTTAGTCGATGTGAAGTCTGTATGAGCACTGAATGGCTCTTCTCGTACTGATAGGTGGTTGAATTAATATTGGGAGGAAAAAAAAGTTGTAATATTGTGAGATTTAAGTCATTTTCCTCTTTTTATGGCACACGAACAAGGGGTTTAGTTTCAGGGGCATCAACTTTTGGCTACGTGTAGTCTTTCTGAGCACATTACTTCTTGCGTAATTTTGGGAGAAAAAGTCGAAATTAAAACAAGATTATAGAAATGCTGCATTCATTATTTTAACATAAGTCGAACTGAAAGCTGTTCGGGGTCTGCGGACATCACCTTTGATGACGTGAGATCGATGTAAAAAAATAGATTTTGGAATCATTTTTGGGGTTTATTTAATTCCTGGTAATAAAACTTTTATGAGAACGACATTATAATGTTAATATAGGCGACATAGATTTAAATCAGAAGATTTTTACCTAGTGGTGTGCCTGGAGATTTTTCCAATGCAAAAAGTGTATCGCAGCGCAAAAGAGGTTGGGAAACACTGGTTTAGAGGTTCACTCGCCTGACGTTGGCAGGCCGGCGCGGGTTCAATTCGCACTGGTGGCGGTATTATTATGAGGCGTATGGATGGTCATTTGTCACTCTGTGTGCCCTACGGCTCAGCTGGGTTAGGCCCCAGCAACCCAATGCTTGCGACGATGCGTGGTTTGGAAGGCGATTAAACAAAGGAATACTATTAAACATTATGTTAGCATAATATCATTAACAATTAATGAAATATTATTGATATTGGAACACATTGTGATGTCTTTTCTGTGTTGTTTTTATTTTATTTTTTTACTTGTCTTGCATGCATTACTCATGTAATGGTGACAAGGAGAGCCAAATGTCTTACTTTTGAGTGACGGTAATAGATGAACAAGACTTGCTTTCAAATTCAGCTGTTTTTTGCTTTGAATATGCTAACTTCATCAAATTACAATTTTCAACACTGAAACAAAGGAAGCCTATGAGCAATCTTTTCATTTGGCTTGGATTTTTTTTTAATAAATCATTCTCAATGGCTGCCAATAAAAGACATCCAATCATGTGGCTCTTTTGGTCCTCCTGCTGCAAACTTGTCTTTCTTTGTCCTTCTGCAGATTATCCGAATCTAAATCAGTTTGGGACTTGTTTGTTAGCATGGCTATTTGTTTATCCTCTTTTCAAACAAATTGAATGTGTGTTACCGTGAGCCACTGTGTTTATTTATTAAATAACACAAAAAGCCTGCACTCTATTGAGCACTTCTTTTGACCCACTGATCCTTTTTCACGGTTTACACCTGTTTGCTACATTATCATCCCGCCGTCACATTCCAAAAAAAGGAGGAATGCGACGAACAGTGTGTGCCTCACAGCCTTGTCCTGTGAGTGATAGCTTCTGGCCTTCTTTTTTCCTCTCCTTTGCTTTTTGGTTCTATTTAAAGTGACAGCGTTCGTTGTCCTGAAGCGCATCCAGCTCGGAGGCACATCATAGCTTACTGGATCGTCCTCATCCATTCGTCCATCTCATACTGTCGAAAGCCGTGACGGTCTGAGCGTTTTTGACACACATGCTAATGCACACTTGTGGAAGATAAACATACAAAGTGTCTGCATGTTTCTGATTCACGTGAAAGCTGACTGCTCAGTTGAAGAATCCAAATAACAGCTGCCAGCAACTGAGATGTATGTGGATTGTGACATGAAGTTGAACCCGGGCCAAGTTTTTCTTGTACTCTTTGAATCATTTGAGATATTTTTTTTGGGACTTAAATCTTCAAACCTAACTGCCTTACAAGAAAAAAAGGAATAAAAGAAAATCCCAAAAGAAATGAGATAGGTACTGTATATTTGTAACAGCAGTGGAAAATCGGTAAAGAAAAGGATCCAACCTATTTGAACTCGGAGAAAATCATTTCTAAAAATGATTTAAAAAAAACAAGAGAATTGGTACTGTCTTTTGTTTGTTACATTTTAACTGAAAAAAATGTAAAGATCTAAACTCCAGTTTAAAATGGATCGGACAATCCCAATAAAACACTTTCATTCACCACCCCTCTCCAATAACAAAACCTTTTTGTCATTGGAGGGAATGAATGAAACATCTTTTAGATTTGAGTTTATTAATTTTATACCGCACCCTTTTTGGGGGCAAATGTGTATTTCCCAAAAACAATTATTCATATATCAATACAGTAGCAATACATACAGTACAAGATTAAAAAACAACAACTCATAATTTACTAAGTGTCTACCATTCACGGCAATAGATAGGAAATTGTTACGATAAGTGTGGCATTGAGCGTGGAATGTGTTTGGACCCTAATGCAGGGAAGCAGGCAATGGATGAGTGTCGAGTGCTGTAACAAAACTTTTAAACTTAAGGCAGGAATCTTTAGAAAGTAACAAGGACCTAGAAATCAAAACACAAAACCAAACATGACAGAAGACATGGGGAATCGAATAACATGGAACATTGTGTGGTAACTTGGCATGGAGCAAACAATGCAGACTATCTGTCTAAGACTAACAAATACACAGGGTTTAAATAAACAAGGGTTGATTACAATTAGGAAGACTATGACTTTCATGTTGAGGTTCGGTAGGTGAATGCATAGCAAAGTTTTGATTTCCAAATCAATCAAAATATCACCATTCATTCATTTTCTGAACCACTTACCCTTGCAAGGGGTCCTGGAGCCAATCCCAGCTGACTTCGGGCACGAAACAAGTGGCACCCCGAATTGGTGGCCAGCCGATTGACAGGGCACAAGGAGATGGACAACCCTTTGCCCTTGGGGAAATTTAGAGTGTTCAATTAGCCTACCATGCATGTTTATGAAATGTGGGAGGAAACCTGAGTACCCAGAAAAAAACCCATGCAAGCCACGGAGAAGATGAAACTCTACTTAGGAGGATGACGTGGGATCGAATCCAGGACCTGAGAACTGTGAGGCCAACGTCCTAACCACCCATCTGCCCTCAATCGAAATAATTCAAATGAATATATTTTCCATTATCTACCATCCCTAATTCCTTCCTGGGCAGAGTTTCAAAGGCAAATCATTAATCATTGAAATTTTCCAAAGTCCCCCGGTGTCTGATGGCCTCTTGTTTGAACTTCTCCTCGGGGCTTGTTCATTGACCCACAGGGAAGTGATTGATCGACCCGGCGACGTGCTCCTTGCTTGGTTCGTTGGCTGGCTCACGCATGATTGATGGATTCAGGGAGGAAGGAGATGGAGCTGGTGGAATGATTCGCTTGGCTCAACTCTCTGAGACACCTTATTGTCTTGGTTTCTTTGAAGCAGCATGCTGATTCTCCATTGCTTTATTATGCTTCTTTTCTTTCTAGCTATTTGTAGAATGGCTATTTTGACTTATGTGAACCCCCTTTACCAGTGTAAGCTTCTGACGACCAGCAAAAAGACAAACAATGTGATTGAAAATAAAATGTTCTCATTGAATTCATAAATAAATCATTAAATAAATACATATAATGCTACCAGACATATTTTAAACATGAAACAACATGTACATTTTTTCCCTATTGAGTCAATATCATTTTTGATTGCCAATTTCAAATCTGCCATAATTTTACCCCCGTATGATTTCCAATATATATTAAATGATGATTTAAAAATCTGTGTTTTTTCCATCCAGATTCTTAATTTATTTTGTTCATTTTAAGTTTCATGTTTCAGTCCTTTGAATTGTATACATATTTTCAAATTAATTTCAAAATTATAAAACGATTTTATAGGTATAAAACCTCGTGTGTGCGGTCGATTGGTCGCCGGTATTTTCGTCGCTGTCTTTTGGTCGGCGGTCTTTTGGTAGCCGGTCTTTTGTTAGCCGGTCTTTTGGTAGCCGGTCTTTTGGTAGCCGGTCTTTTGGTCGCCGGTCTTTTGGTCGCCGGTCTTTTGGGCGCGGTCTTTTGGTCGCCCGGACGGCGACAACAGGCGACCAAAAGACCGGCGACCAAAGGACCGGCGACCAAAGCACCGCCGACAAAACAAGGTAAAACAACACAGCTAAATGTCTATCGGCATATAGACCGGCCAGGAAGGAAAATTAACCCCCGCACAGACACAATGACGTATCTGTGCCCTTCCACCTCGACCAGGCTGTAGCCTTCACTCTGACTTCTGAGAAGCCAGGAGCAATAGCTTTCGTTTCATTGTCCTTGGTGGAAAGAAGCACCGTGGTATCAGTTTTCATTGTCAAAAGCTCTGCCAGTTGCTCCTCTTTTGTCACTAGCTGCTAATGAGACACTGGTACATCCACGTTTGGAGAGTCTGAAGCTTACCTACCAACCATAATTCAGAAAACACTGCCAGTGAATGAAGGTTTTGTATTGTCCTTCCATGTAGGTAAAGACATCCACTGCTGAAATGGATCCGATATTTCAATGTGAAAACCAAATTGCAAAACACAAATTCATTTATCCAAAGGTCGCCAAATATCATATAGTATATTTTAGAAATTCTACCCTGACTGGGCCTGAGCGATAAATTGATTTTATTAATTAATATATGCTTTCAGAAAATTTTAAAAATACATCATTAAAAATCATTTGGGCCACCAAAGCCCCAGGCAACACCGCAGCGTCCAGCGTAATGTAACCCCAGGCTCGCATTTTTTTTAAAAATCCCCCTTCGCTGATGCTCTCTGCCGTCCAATTCGGTGAGCAAGTTTGACTTAAGAATAAGTACGACAATATAAATTGTCACGTAGCTGGCATTTCTGATTTCTGATACCCTCAACTGGCTCTTAATAGTTATGAACAAATGCTCCTCCGAGCCTCCCATTTAAACAGGATTGGGCGTCTAACGCTGTTAATGACAGCCAATGAGTTTAGTGAATGATTAAGATGCTATAGAAGGTGAGTTCTTGAAGGCAGTGCTCTGAATTATCACACAATAAGCACCACACAGATTTCAGATTACATTTAGACGGTGTCGTGAAGACAACTGAAGGTATACTATTTGGTTGTTATGTGCACATTTTTCTTGGTTTGTTGCCAAGTGGTTAAACTACGAATTTGAACTCAGTCAGATCAACTACTTGATCCTCTGGTTCTGATTCCCAACATGATATGGTGTCTCCTGTGTGCGTGTGATTTACTCTTATAGTTGGCCATAAGGAGGCTGTTTTGATCATTTACCTAGAAGTAATTTTTCTTCCGGCCTTGGTGAAATTTATGAAGTAGTATGAAATGACACAGATCCTCTGCAATAAAGAATGTCAACTGAAGAATTCATTGGGGAAAATTATGACAATGTCAAGATGGATTATGAGAATGCTACAGTAGATTTGTCAGGGATTTGTGGAATCTGAAGTATTTCTATTAATGAATATATATTATTATATATATTTATCTATCTCTAGCATATAAATGAAAACAAATACATTTTCCTTGAGGCTAATTCTCACGTCATCGCAAAACTTCAATTTCGAGTTTAGTAAGTGTGTAGTCATTAGCCCAAAATTTAAACACATCTTCCCTTTCATATTACAAACATTCAATATCCCGTGAGTTTCCTTATGATCATTTTCTTCCTTGTGGCTTATCTTGAACACAAACCTATATAACTGAATACATTATATAAAGGCTTTACCTGGTGGCAGAGGTAACAGTCTAGCAGAGAAAAACGTACAAACACAAGTGCGCTGGAAACACTCTAAATCCTGGTTTGTTATTTGACTATATGGCTTTAAAACAAACAGACAACCATTACTGTACATATGATAAGACCATTATGACTACCCATATGGAAATTAGTGTATTTGTACGTGTGCCCACGAATCTTGACAGCATGTTTGTCCGGTGAGATAATGCAGAGGGGGCCTGGACCCGACCACGAGCGATATGTGTCTTGCTTAATGGCCGCCTAATCATACGCACTAGACAGACGGATGCTCTCCACTGTAAACACACTGCCATCACGTTTGTATATCAGTTGCATTTGTTCAATTGTTGGGTATCACCAGAGCACAGTCTCTTTAACTCATTGGCTGCCACTGACAGATTTCTAAAATAGCTAAACTAATTTATAGCCTTTTAAAAAACAATTCACCACATTTCACCTAAATATATTACATTGTCTAAAGACATAAAGAGAACGTATTATTATGGACCAAATATTATTAATTCATGAACTAATTTAAAAAAAAAATCAAACATGATTTTACCAGTTGATTGTACATCTAGTAACAGCATTCATTCCTTTTCAACAATGCGTGTCCTGATCAGCGTCATGCAGTGCTGGAGCCTATCCCAGCTGACATTCGGGCAAACGTCCTTAACTGGTCGCCAGCCAGTTGTAGGTCATTAGTACACAAACAATTTAAATATAATTGAAAAATCTTATTAAACTCATTTAATTCACAGCGAAAAGGTTATTGGACAGCACATGATTGGCCCTCTATCATAGTCAATGGAAATGAAAGAGATGACACAGATGACTGGGATGCCACAGAGCAGAACACAGAAGAAATAAACACATGCCAGCTGTGACATTAACACCATCATGCCTCTTGCAAAACTCACCACAATTCACATTGCCGGTGGGTGAGTGGATTCCTTCCTCACCCAAATTGAACAGCAAGTGGCCCGTGTGAGCTGCTGAACAGGACAGGTTTAAAAAAAAGAAAAGTGAAAAGTGACCATGTAATTTGTACAGAAATTGCATTTTCTGTCACGTTTTGGGGGTTGATGGATGGGTGTTTTTTCCTTGTGTCCTGTCTATGTGATTTTTTAAACGTTTTTGCCTGTTGTGTGACCCAGGTGTTCGTACTTTGTCATCAACCCCTGTCTGTGTATTTAAACCCTGGTGTTTTGTGGTATGTTTATGGGAGTTTTTTTCCCCCGTGTTTCCCTCTAATGGATTTTGTGAAGTGTTTTGCCTTTTTGTTCGATGTGCGTCTGCCATTTTGTTTTTTATTAAGTTAACTTGGTCCCAGTTTTTATTTTTTTGTGCATTATTATTAGCATTAAAATACAATAATGTTGTGCGCCAGCACTTCCCTCTCGTTTTTATGCTTCCTTAATTCTGTGTTCACCTCTGTTGCGCAGCTGAGACAATTCATTACATTTTGTAGTTTAATTAAGGAGCAGGTTCTGTGTTCTTGTTCCTCCAATGTGTAGTTTGCATGTTCACCCGGGCGGGCTTTTTTCTGGTTTCCTCCCACTTTCTAAAGACATGCATGGTAGGCTGAATGAACACTAAATTACCCCTAGGTATGGGTATGAGCGTGAATAGTTGTTCGTCTCCTCGCGCCCTGCGATTGGCTGGTCACCAATTCAGCACCCCTACGGCCCGTAAGAATAAGGTTTCCCAGGCTAGTTACGCTCGCTATTATTGGCGAATGGATTGTGGCAGCCTGGACTAACGTATAAAACTCAGCGTCTTCGATAACTCATCTGGACAATTGTTCAATTCGGACACAGAAAATTAGGACTTTGATGATGGATTTGTGGGTAATGATGACGTGAGTACATTATAAAATGGCTAAATAAAGTACAACCGAACTCAGTTTTGGTTCCGTTGCCTTTTTAAAAACGTGTTTTTAGCGTGTGTCCATATATTTAAGCCGGTGTATGTTTTGCCATGCATCTGCGCCTTTAAAAGTGGTGTGTCCTGTGTGTGTCAAATACAGAAATAGCGCTCATTACTGACACTGCCTCTTTAAATCTGTTGCGCCATATATTCGTGAAAATACGGTATTTAATCAGACATCATTGAGTTAACATTTTGGAATAAACACAAAGCATTTGAGATGTAAACAGACGATTGCGAGCAATGTATTTAGAAGCGTCAGGGACGTGACATTTTATTATTTAAACAATCTCCCACAAGGGAGCAACAGTGTCGAGGTGTTCTGGAAGCAATCAAGGTCAGACATAGTAAATAATTGTATAGCAGAGAAAGACTGTAAAAATAGCTTGATCTTGACGAGATGACGAAAAAACAATGGGTTTGGTGTGCTGGTCTCGTGCTTGTGTAAAATCAGGCTTGAATACTTTTGAGGTGCCAAACTCATCCTTGTTGTGGGCCCCATTGTAGTTATGGTTTCCTGCATAAGGCACTTATAGAGGCTAATCCATGGTTTTATTTAATCTATTTGGCTTCCCTGGGCAGCGCCAAGCGTCTATTCTATTTTGACTGGAACAGGGCATATTAACCTTCTTTCATTCAACCCTCCCAATCAAAATTAATTTGATGTCTAGTGCCGTCAAGCGCAGGGAAAATAGGGCTGCTTGGTCGTCAATCAACTGTTTAGTGACGTTCAAGTTTGCATGTTCTCCCCGGGCCTGCGTGGGTTTCCTTTGGGTACTCCAATTCCCTCCCACATTCCAAAAACATGCATTGTAGGCTGATTGGACACTCTAAATTGCCCCTAGTCAGCTGGGATAGGCTCCAGCACCACCCCTAATGAGGATAAAGCGGTAAAGAAAATGAGATGAGATTAGAATTTTGTTAAAAAGGAAAAATGGTAACTATTCCCTGACATCTGGATTAGTTTTTTTTAAATTTTACATACATTTTGTATTGCCAAAAACATTAAGTCGATTCATAGTAATTTACTTTTTCTGACCACACAAAATGAGGCAGTTAGCCCGATCTGTTCCGCGGCATGCCAGTTAGACACCCAAACTGCAGTGCTTTTATATTCCAGTGTGCCAATTGTTTGTCAATGTGATGTGTTCATGCACCGTCACCACGGAACAATGTGTCACATGATCTTATCACGAGAATAGACTGTCCAATCAGATATAAATAGCAGGAGAGTACGAGTCCCGGATACACTTTAGGACTTCCCTGATGAAGGTGGTATCACGACATATCAGGCATAATTATTAATTATCAAAACTAGAAATCCAATAATAAAGGGTTTTCAAGGACCAATGCCGTTACTAATTAAAGAAAAAAATACTCTTTGCCGATGTCAGCAGCTGAGGTTACTTATGGATGATATAATTTTATAACCAAAGCAGTTTAGTTTTGAAAGGCAATTGATACAAATGTCATTTTATGTACTGCTTATCATCACAAGGGTTGGGTTGGGGGGTGGGGGAATTGTTTGGAGCCCGGATGCATTGGATGGGGTGTAAGAGTCGTGCTAATTTTGAATACTATGCTAACAGTACGAGGTACATTTGGGATGATCACTCGATAAAGACCTTAAAAGGTTAACGTAACATTGCTTATTCTCTCGCCAAAATAAAAAACAAACATTACCACATGTTCCAAAAAAAGAAAGCCCTAAACTCCCCTGATGCTTGAAGTGGCTCTCAGCATTGCTGGGTGCTTCCGTCAGGCTGTTGACAGCTACAGCAGCCCACATGACTGCTTGAAATATCCTCTAAAGCAGGGGTGGACAAACTGGTCCTCGAGGGCCGCTGTGGGTGCAGGTTTTTGTTCCAACCGATCCAGCACTGACAGCTTGACCAATGACATTTCTGCAGAAAACAAGAAGCACCTGACTGCATACTACTGATTGCACTTTTAGGACACCAGATTGGTAAAAAAAGATGTCCTCTTTATGGATTGGAACGAAATCCCACACTCCCTGCAGCCCTTTGTGGAATAGCTTGCCCACCCCTCCCCTAAAGCCATACTAGACTCAAAATCCCAGATCTCAAAAGCAAAAGAGCGTTGGCCCTGGTTAGTACTTGGATGGATGGATGACTGCCAGGAACTAATCCTCAAACATTGGCCTTTTAATTGTAGACCAGGCAATGGCTAAAAAAGGGAATTTATCCGCCCAATATATTGGCCAGCCACTATGTCGGTTGACCGCGAACAAAGAAGATGGCAACCAGTCTAGGGTGTAGTCTGCCTTTCACCTGAAGACTGCTGGGTTAGGCTCCAGCAACCCCCGCTACCCTTTCGAGGGTGGGCGTTATGGAAGATGGGGAATGATGGTGATGATGAGACTTCAAACTTCCTATTAAGCATGTTTTGGAGATTTGGAAAGAAGCCACAGTACCCAGAGTAAACCCGGGGAGAATATGCAAACTCCACACAGGAAGGTTGAAACCTCGGACTGAAGCCTTGCTCTTAAAACGGTACACCACTAACTACTCGCCCGCCGGGCTGCCGATATTCCTACAGTCATTTTTATTTTATAAAGGTAACATAGTAAGCATAATCGACCGGAGGCGGTCGATCAGGTTTTTTTATTTTATTTTTGTGACTATTTTCATTATATGCTTTTTTGCGGGAAAATCGCGTAGAATTACGTAGACAAGTATTTTTGTAACTATTTTTTGTAAATCTGCAATACTAAAAATATATTTTTGTACTCCCGTGATTGAGTTGGATTCCAAATTCCTAAAAAAAAACATAAACCACTAAAAATGAACAAATTGAAAGAACCATTCATAAATTTTACGACGCAGAGTTCTGTTGATCGTCGATGCGATACTGTAGTGAGGCAGCAGGGGGTGCGGACAATCTCGTGACATTCGGAATCTAATGACCTCATCTAGTGACCAGCCAATCATGAATTTTACGACGTGCAGACGGGGCGCAGACACTTACAGAATCCTGCCTATCAACGCCCTCCGGTCGAATAAAATATGTTCAAACATCAAGCTATCATCCAATCAATCAGAATAAACGAATCACATCAGTCTTGGTGACCAGATAAATTAAAAAATAAACATCAGCGATGAGCCGTAGAAATGCCTAGAAGACCTCCGGGTTATTTGAGCAGCCGTGAAAACACTTTGGCCCCCCGCCAAAAACAACTGCATTTCTGTCCGCACTTGTGTGGCTCCGAGATCCCATGTCTGATTTGAGGTTTGCTAAAAACAATTTAGTTGTTCGGCAACTCTGAAGCACACGCTACCTGTTAGGGTTGCCAATACTGCATTGAAGTATCCACATTGAATGATTGTATCTGGATCCAGATTGCAGAAGTCTCAATACTAGCCCATCATTATTTTTTATTATAATGTAATGTCTACTTCCACGTCGGGCTCACAGCTCTGGGGTCCTGGGTTTGAATCCAGGTCATTCAACCTGTCTGGAGTTTGCATGTTCTCCTTGGGCCTGTGTGGGTTTACTCCAGGTAATCCACTTTCTTCTCAGATTCCAAAAACATGCATGGTAGGCTAATGAAACACTCTAAATGAGTGTTTCCCAAGCACTGTGCCGTGGCACATTGGTGTGCCGTTTGCAATGGTCAGGTGTGCCGTGGGAAATTCCACAGTCATACAATGTAATATTCAGAAAAAAATTAATATGAAAAATCTAAATATGATGAATTATAGTTATACCTATTACAAGACTCAAATTGACTTTTGGCAACGTAAAGTCTGTGAGCACTAATTTTTTTTTTCCGTAATGTTAGAACAATGAAGTAATATTTGGAGAAAATTCATAAAATTATGCGATTAAAAACATTACATTGCTTATTTTTCCATCACTCGAACTGGAACTTGTTCTGGGTCTGCAGACACTTTGGGTGACAGGTCACTGTGAAAAACTATATTTTGGAATAATTTTGTAGATCTATGTGATTCCTGCTGATAAAACTTTGATGACAATTGTTAATATAGGCAACATAGTTATAAATGAAAAGATTTTAGGATGGTGGTGTCCCTTGAGATTTTTTCAATGCAAACATGTGCCAGCTCAAAAAGGTTGCTTTAAATCGACCCTGGGTATTAGTGAGTGTGAAAAGTGGTCCGTGTCCTTGTGCTCTGCGATCGGCTGGCCGCTGATTCAGCCTCATGTCTGAGAGTCATCTAAGATAGGCTCCAGCACCCCCGCGACCCTTGTAGGTATAAAGTGGTTCAGAAAATGAATGGATGAATGTTTTTCTGTTGCAAACTAGTACAAATTTCTACTTGATATCAATACTCATAAAATACAGGGAGTCCTCCAATAATTAATTAGTTTCATTCGAATGCTGGCGAAGTAACCTGAATTTCCGCGTGAGTTGGACTTTTTGCCAAAAGATTGGATAACAATTCTAATCGTGTTATGTATCAGGCTGCATGTATTCTTCAGGTTGCAGTGTCGTTTTGTTCAGTGTTTTATTGCTGTCCCCAAATGCATTGCATGACTAAGAGAGAGGGAGGGGTGGACGAGTTGGCGGAGAATTAGACTGCTCTTTTGTTTTTGTTGGCGTCTGCTCGTCCTACAGTAGTCATGGTCAATAAACCATTGAAAATGTTAATCCCAAGGAGTCGTCGCTTGTACTGCTTCCTTCTGTTTCAATAATGTAGCGATGCTCGTTGGTGGATTATGGCCAGTCGTATTGCATTGAAATATCAGTCAACCCTACACCACTTTCAGTGCCCACTTATTCATTAATGTCATTCAGCGGTCAAAAGAGAGTTGTTGTTGTTGTTCCAAGAGACTCCAAGCAGAAGAAAAGCAAGCTGTAATAACGTTACCATTAAATAAAATTACGAATTTAGTTCATGCATTTACTCTTAGGGGGATTTGGTAAATTGGATCTTGTTTGTGTATGTTGGGATGCTCATTTACATATCAAAGGGTTTTGTAACCTGAAAATGTTATACTTAGAGGCATTCGTAAGTAGATGTACAACTATACTGGTAAAATAGAAGAAAATAGGATAAAGAGGAACCTGTTAATATAACATTAACAGATTTTTGGGTAAATAGCCTAAACAACGTGACTCCTTCGCGTTTGTTGTATCTCAGTGTAAATCGGAGCCCCAGCCCAACTATGAAAAAGTGTGATTTATAGTCCAGAAAATATGGTATTTGTTTTTGCAATACCAGAAGCCACTTGAAATATGTTCGTTTGTGTTGTTTGTAGATTTGACTCTGCATGACTACTGGCTGAAGTGGAATTGTTGTCAGCGAATTAACATTTTTTTATTTGGTGCCACCCTCCCAGTCCAAATGGATTGGACGTCTACTATTGATAAACAAATTGATGGGGATTTGTTTATTGCTGATTTCAATGTGATGTAAATCATGACATTTTGTGTCGATTTGTGCTATACAACTTTGCCTTGTCTTCATTTAATTTTTTTGGGTAGAAATGGGGTTCAGATGGCAGGGCTGTAATTTTGACTTATTTACAAGAAAAATTATTACAAGACCAGCTGCTCTCTATTCTTGACTCTCTAACGCTTTGTTTTCTTATTTCTTCTTTTTTCCCCTCAAAGTCTGCTTTGTGTCTCTGAGGGCTTTTCTTGAATCAGCCAGGAGTTCCGCAATCCTTGTGTGTACCTGTCAATCATCCCTACAGGGGAGCACATGCACACATGCACACAATGCAGAGTGCGGCTCATTCATTTGCGAGTCATTGAATGGTTTTGATGTGACATGATGAAGTGACGGCTCGAAGTAGTGATTTCTCCCACACTACCCAATTATCTTGAAATCACTGTTTATTATTCTTCCTGTCACTAATGGATTCGCCTTTTTGGGGGCCTCAAGATTGCCCCAAATGCAAATGTATATTTTAACCCAATCACTGCCATGGAGAGAGAACAAAAAATCCATTTTAATTTGGATGGCTGAAATGCCATGATCATGTTTCCGTTCCGCGCCTTTGACAACGATAAACATCCAATCCATTTGGACCAGAAAGGCTGCCCAGTCAATTATTATTATTTCCATGTCTTTTAAAAAAAATAATATTTCTTGATATGAAGTGTCCGATTCCCAAAGGCTTTCGATTCTGACAAAGTAAACAAATTGGGCAGGCATATTTAGGATAGTGAACAATCTTATTTACAGCCATACCTCTATACCGAACACTTTTTTTAAATGCAAATGAGTTCCTCAAGATACAAAAACAAGATGCAAGTTACAAAATCCCCCAAACGTCAATACATTACCCATATCCGTTATTTTATTTTGAAATTGTTGCGGATACATTGATTCTTACTTTACAATCTCGCTACACTCTACTAGGATCGCATTGGCTGTCTCACAACAACAGCTACTCGTGTTTCCAGAATCTTTCTTATGTACTTCTGACTGCTGTTTGTCGTTGTGACGGTCTTTTTTTTTGCCCACTGGCACACATGTGCTGTTGTTCACCAGCCACAGCTCGCTTCTGCCGAAGTGCAAAACTGCAAAATCTCGTGTGGAGGAACACACCCGTACTCCAAAGAACAAAAAAAGGAACCAGCATTATGATGGATTTACGCCAGAGATACGGTTGTGAAAAGAGAGCATACATACGTTAACACACACCACATGAACCCAACATTGAAAATTCAAACAACAACATTGGCAACAATAATCAACAACAAACATTAATGTTTTATGATTTCTTTGGAATTTAAATTTTCACCCATTTTATATTTTAAAGAACCAGTAGCGACTAGCAACTGGTTCTTTCCTGTTTGCATTTAAGTTGCCCTTCTGCAGTGTTAGTTGACAGACGATTTGAAAATAAAAACAACTATTCATTTTGTTACTTTTACGCACGATTATTCCAGATTAATAGAGCTAACTATTTACTGGTTGAAAACCTGATAAACAAATTCATCTATGATGCCAAGTTTGTTTCGTAGACTTTTAAAGACCAAAACCAATAAGGTTTGACACCCTCCAAATCATGACACAAGGATGAAACTGAAGGTACGGAGAGTAAACTAAGGCGGCGCCCCTTCTGTGTAGCTCTGATTCTGTCAAACAAGGGGAAAATGAAAAAGCACTACAAGGCAGAGGAATGGATTGGAAAAAAGGAGGCATGTAGTGTTTACACCAAACTGATGAAAGGCTGGGATGACTAATGAACATGCTTCGGCCGTTTTCTTTCTACTCAGACCTGGCCGTCTCCATCTCGTTAGTCAAGCACGACGTGTCGGTCCTCCACCGGCAACAAAGCAGCATGTGTTGAAAAGAGGCCTTTAAGCGTTTCTGGGGGTCTTGTGGGGCTGACCCTTTGTTAATTGCCTGTTGACAGTGGCCTCTATATTCTGCAATCGGGCCTCAAAGACCTATTGGGATTGGTACCTGGGGGTTCCAAATAGCCTATGAAAGGCTAGGTTATCCAAAGAGCTTAAAGCCATTATGGTGTTTTAAACCACTTTGTTTTTTTTTAAATAAATATGTTTTGACCTTTGTTGTAGACTGCAATAAAACATTTATCAGGGATAATTGATTGGTTGATTTTTAAAAAATCTATATCTGTATGCTTATACACTATTAAGTCAGGGTTGGTACAAATTGCATCACGAGGATGTGAGCTGAAAACACATACATGGTGAAAGGAAGAATATTATTTGTTCATTCATCATTTGTCACATTGCTAGTCAGCCGTAGGCCAAACAGGGAAAGAGAGAGACAACCAATCACACCCAGAATCATACCACCACACCACCAAGCAGGAATCAATCCCTTGCCCACATCAAAGTCTGGCGAGTGAACCAATATACCATCCATCATTTGGCAGGACGAATAGTATTTTTTTGTTTTTGGAAATAAATAGAACATTTCCAATGAATTTCCCTATTTCATAGAATTTTAAAAGGCCCCATATCACGTAGTAGTCTACTGAATTTGATAGATTGGACTTTGCTGGACCACATTTCATTGTCCTTTTTTGCTATATAAACAAAAAAAAACAAAAAAAGCAGTTTCAATACCATTTCACTGTGGGCCAGAAAACTACAGTTGTTACCGAGTGACGTCATTGGTGGGCCTTATCTTTGCTTATTAGGTCTTCTTCCGTTCAGTTTTATCACTGTGGCAGCCAGTGGTTTAGTCGTTATTTTTCTCCAAAGAAATTCAATTTTTTTATTAAAAAAGGTTTATACTTGTTGTGTAGGCAAGTAGAACATCACAGTAACTGCTAAGAGGAGCAAATGAACGCTCGTCAATCTCTGTCAATATAGCTGCCTTAGTCAAAAGCATGGGAGTCAAAACAACAAAACTTTAACCAATGTTTTCCTTGTTGTTTTGTTTTTCCCAGATGATAAATGATTAGGTTTTCAATTGCCAGGTTTGTTTGTGGAGACGAAGGGTCCTAAATGTAAGATTGTTACCATTCAGTAGATCCTATCCGAATGGAGGAAAGGATACATCTGTGTGACTCCTTTTCAGAAGCACTGAGGGCTGTGCTATGGTTATTTTGTATTTTGTGATAAAAGTAGGCGCCTGGGTCGAGGGGTAGTTAGCGGCTCCTGTGTGGAGTTTTTATATGTCCTTGTTTTTTTCAGGCGGTACTCCAGTTTCCTAGCACATCCCAATACATGCCTGCTAGGCTGGTTGAACACTCTAAATTGCCCATTAGTGTGAGCGTGAGTGGTGGTTAGAGCTGGGCGATAAAAAGATAATGATAATTATTATGAATATTTTTTGGCATCGATACTATTATAAACTACCAATTTTGATAATTTTGAACTGCAATTACACCACCCGACCACCACAGAGAATGGGGCGCTTTTGCAAGTTGTACAATAGTTCCAGACCAATGCTCAGGAGAAGAGGATGATGAGGAAACATGTTTTTAGCATATTAGTATTAGAAGCTAACGTAGGCATGAACGCAAATAGACAACAACACGGCCAAAATAAGCGTTTATGAGATGCAGGACATCATGAGCTGACCCAGTAAAATATCTAAGTGAATTCTACCTGGATTCTTTTTTAATGCTAAGAGCAGTCTTATTGAATAAGTCTTTAACCGACTGTCCTCATTTGATGAAAGCCTGACGTATTTTTCTTACTTGATATCAAGGTTTTTCCTCATTTTATGTAAATGTTCTGAAAGCTTTGCAAAAATCCCAAACCTGTTATCTTGAGTTAATATGGGTTAAGTTCCATTCAACCTTTTTTTTGTAAATGGCCATATTTAAGGGTAAATTTCCAGTTTCTATTTGTGAGGCTGGAAATACTCTGCTTGCCAATGGTGGTGATGCTTTCATTTGGTTATTTCATTTATTTCATATTGCACAGCAAATTTTGGTTATAAAAACAAAAATGCCTGTCAAAATTTCTGCAGATTTTATTCTTTACTTTTCTTAGTGTAAGGAGGGAGTTGTATTATCTTTATTGCACAACAGAACAAGAAACATACACTTTAAATTAATATTTCATATTCTCCACTCTTATAAAGTAAGGTAACATAGTTACCTTTATACTTGGACAAGGAAATTAATTTATTTAGTTAATCACAGAAGTTTCATGTTTCAAATTTGAACTAAAAAGATGTGATAGCTATCGGGATAATTATCGATATCGGCAGATAATTTTTTTATCGTGATAACAATTTTTGGCATATCTCCCAGCTCTCGTTGTCGTCTTTCTCTTTATGCCCTGCGATTGGCTGGTGACCAATCCAGTGTGTCCCTTGCCTACTGGCCATAGTTGGCTTGGATAGGCTCCAGCTAAGGGGGTAGGGAAAATGAATGAATGATAAAACCAATTAGAACTTGCCTATATCATCTGTTTCTATTAATGCCTACAGCTTCTGCTGGCCCCTGTTCTCTTATGATGTCGCCAAATTTTTTTTAAGAAAGCTGATGCCAGGTATGGCGGCCTGGCGGCTGGGTGGTTAGCGCATCGGCCTCACAGTGGGGTACCTGGGTTTAAATCCCGGTCGGTCCACCTGTGTGGAGTTTGCATGTTCTCTCCGGGCCTGCGTGGGTTTTCTCCAGATAGTCCCGGTTTCCTCCAACATTCCAAAGACAAGCATGGTAGGCTGATTGGACACCAAATTGCCCCTAGGTATGAGTGTGAGCGTGAATGGTTGTTTATCTCCTTGTGGCCTTCGATTTCCTGGACACCAATTCAGGGTATCCCCCGGCACTGGGCCGAAGTCAGCTGGGATGGGCTCAAGCACCCCCGCAACCCTAGTGAGGATAAAAAAGGTTCAGAAAATGAGATGAGGTAATGCCAGGCAACTTTACATCAATGTTTTTTTAAGGTACAATCTCACCAGTTACGGATCTGTGTGAGTCTTGATCGTTTATCTTGAGTACTCTTACTAAGTGGGCCTTATAAAACACTATATCATAAAATGGCAACTAACTATAAAGAATGAAATGAAATAATAGATCAGGGTACAAATAAAGAATTCCAGTGTAAAATATATTTTCATTCCTGGATTTTTTTTTAAAAGGGGTACAAAGAAGATCAGTCGAAGGGGGGCTGTGTGCAGGGTTCACCAAAACGAAATGTGACAGAGCTGCGGGACACTATCGCGGCAGTACATAAGAGATACTGGCCTTTGCTGCCCTTTCTCTCACTCGCCAGCCCTCCTGCAAACACTTAGCGCTTCTCTCTCTCTCTTGGCTCTTCACGGATGCTGATCTTTAAGGTAGCCTTGTCATACTTCATTAGCTTTCCTTTTATCCGCCTCCTACTTTTTTTCATTTCCCCTATTCAGCTTCCCATTGAGGGTTGTGCGGGTCACCGTTCGAGGTGCTAACGTGCTGTTGACAAAACACAAAAGGCCTGCACCCGGCGTCCACCGCGAGCATGTCATGTAACATGGAAGACGGGAGTAACCGGGGTGAATGTTCACAGATGCCCAGGTTTGATGGTGGCGGTAACATATTTTTTATACGATATAGCTCCAATCCTTTTTGAGTTTTTTTGGAGGTGAATGATTGGTCATGGTCTGCTTTGAACGATCATGTTTCTAGTACCATTTGATGGCGCAAGACATCCAAATCATTTTGACTAAGAGGAGCAAATGAACGCTCGTCAATCTCTGTCAATTGCACTCAAAATTGGGCATTGAATGTCCGTCGCAGTTCACTACTGATTACGTCCTTGTTAATTTTAGGTTCCTAATGGGTGACTGTTGTTTTGGGTCACTTCTTGTTCATTTTGATTTAAGAATATTTGCATGTCATTTCCTGTTCATGGGCTTGTTGAGTTTTGTACATTTCCAGATCACTTCCTCTTGATCTGCAGTCAATGTCTATTTGTTTGCAGGAATTTATTACTCACTAAATTTTGGGTCAATATGGAGATTTTTTTTGTCAAAATGATCATCATTGGATGTATTTCTCAGGTCTGAAACAAGAGGAGTAGGTGGGAATATTTTAATTGAGAGTTGAATGTGCCATTGAAAATGTATTGACCTATTGAAAATGCTCGAGAAAGTTTTTGTGGACCCCTCCTAATAACAGTAATTTTTGTTTTTGTTTTAATTTTAAATTATTTAACTGCCCATGATGACAGCAGCAATCAATTACTGCCAACTTTTCATTTTAGTACCTGCAGTAATGAGATTATCTATTTATGAAGACACAAAAGGTGAAGTATAGCACTGCAGCATGCAGAGCCAATTTACACGTCACGTTGTAATCGGCGGAATTATTTATCTTATAAGGCCTCTGACTTGTGACTCCCTGCTGTCTCATTTCTCCCTGGAAATGTCAGGAATGCCAGTAATCTGTCGTTCCATCTCTCTCTATCTCTTCCAGGTCTTTACTATAGCGTCTGCAAAAACATGACCGACAGTATAGTAGTATACTGTATGTGCTTACCATCCTGTATCTGCAAGTGCCAGGGCTGTACTGTTTGAGAACTTGATCGTTTTGATGGCTTTGAAAACATTAATCAAAACTAGAAACATGATGCTGTCTGACACAATAGGTGTAATCTAGACTAACGGGCGTCTCAATATTCCACAAAAAGAAGCTTCACAAACCTTCCAAAATTAGTGTTGCCCCCATACTATCGGTACAGACTCAGATTGCCCTCATTTAGCCTCTCACTGGTATTGACGGTGTGTCCAATCGTGTGCTGTCAAATCATCCCTTTTCCGTGATTAAAAAAAAAACATTTAAAAGTTCATCACTAGTATTCCATTTGAAATGGGTAGGCTCCCACTTCAAATGAATTGAACGTATTGTCATTAATGGAGCTAGAAATATGGTCAATCAATGTCAATGACATCTATTACTGCCAGTGGCAGGAAATGAATGCAAAATTTGGGGTGCAAACTTTAGCTCATTGTGCTGATTCGTACGTGGGAGGGAAACGTTTCAAGTGGGCATGTCTGTTAGCACTTTTTGACGCCAAGAGGGAGAGGACGTTCTCAGCGGTTCCGCTTGCAGCTGTCGGGCATCTGCTCTCAATGAGCGTGGCGGAATGAATGAAAATCCTAAAAGCTACGGAGCAGAGACACTTTTCACACTTTCACACACTTTCCCCCCACATCCTCCCTTAAGTGACAAACAGGTGCTTCTTTGAAATCCGATAAGGCAGAATAGCCCGGCTTTGTTCTGCTTCTTTTGGGAAAGTTGACTGAAAAAACATGTGTTGTGGGAATGGTCTATCAGTACTGTATCTGCTATGCATTCTTTGCGTTGGTGTAAGGTTACAAGGATCCTTCCAGAGTTAGAGGACATTTGGGATTGGAAATTCTTGACAAATAAACCTTTGCTTTTCCCATTTGTCTCCTATGTATTCATCCAAAATAAGTACTGATACATCAATGGCAGCCTCTTTTTGACTCGATTTATATATGGTTTCTATTTTTGGTTTCTAATCACACACTGTTAACTTTTTGAGGTAGAAATGAGCTGTTTAGTTAGTTGTTACTGTTGACCAGAGTAAAAGATTACTTAAACTTGTTCTCAATATTAAAGGGTAGTTGTTATTGCTGACCAATAATGCATTGGGACAACACTATTATTCTTGCTCTCAGGAGTAGAAGCTATCTGTTTCCTGTTGACCAAAAGGACTGTAATTAATTTACAGGTAACATATTGGACAGCATGTTGCTCCGAGCATCCAGTGTGGATTCATCGGCTCCGGATGGCAGGAAGGACAATGGTGGTAGCGCATCCACTGCATCCACACCACAGACGGAGCTTTGGTGTCACTGCTACCACCATTGTCCCGAAGACTCTACCAACAACTCTTGCAGGTATGCACACATGGTTTATTCCAATGAGGAGTGGGAGTTGGATGCTCAGACAGTAACAATAAATGGCATGGCGTTCTGCAGGACTGATGGTTACTGTTTTACCATGGTGGAGGTAGATGGGGGCGTTCCATTCTTGACTGCTGGTTGTCTAGGGCTTGCCGGTTCCGAGTTTCAATGCCGAGTAAGTAAACAAAATCAAATGATTAAAAGTGGTTTTGTAAATTGCATACCTGACAACCTCGGCCAATTGCTGCTTTTATTAATGATTGCAATTCCCCTTATTAAGCAAAAAAAAAAAAAACATACACATGCAACGTGGTACATATTTACTCAAATAGGGTGCACTTAAAAGTCTAACATTTTCTCTAATGTGGACGGGGTGCCCAATCAGTATGCACGAAATTAAAAATTCTGTAGATGTCGCTGTATGACGCTGACAGCTTGACTGTAACGGTATGATTATATAGTGAAAAGGCAGACGTGTGAACGGGAAATGCGTGAGCGCATAACATGCTTAAAGCATGACCGTATTAGTGTTCCACAATGACGTTTTTGTCTGCTACCAGTGACCGAGACGATTCGGATTAGAGACGAAATGGGTAAAACGAGATTGGTTTTACAAAAAAAAAGAAACGACTTAAAAAAAATCCTGTACAGAAGTCCTCTACACAATTTGAAATGATAAAAAAGTATGAAATACAGGAAAAAACCCAAGTTGAAAGGTATGAAATTGTACTTATGGCATTATTATTGTTTAAAACCTTTGAGTTAAGGTCAACAAAAGGGATTGCCACTGTTTTTAAAAATAGTTTAGCATTTAGCATTTGTTGGTGAAAACAGTTCAGTTTCACCATCAAAATGAATCTATTTATTGCCTTGTCCAAACCTTAATTAATTTTTTAAATTCAATGTATATACAGGCGAATGAACCCCTATACCAGTGTTTCCCAACCACTGATCCGTGGCACACTGGTCTGCCATGAGCGAAGGTCAGGTGTGCCGCGAGAAATTAAAGTCAAACATTTTACTCTTATGATAGAAAAAGCGTGATATTACAAGATTAAAATCAAAATACTGCAAACATTAAATGATACATTGTACTATCGGAAGATTGATATTGTAATACCGTCCAATCCTATAGAAGTGGGAGGGTTGGCAGCTCCCACCCTCACAGTTCATATGGATTGGACATCTTCTATCGATAACCTAATGATTGGTAGGGAGTCTGCTTGGCAAGAAGAACTTTTTTTTTTTAACTCCGTGGCTAACCATCCAATACATTTGAATTGGAAAGGGTGGCAGTGATCTCTTGCTACTTTGTATGAGAAACGCGGCCTTTTTGTGATATGGTTAGGATACATGGAACTCTCGTCGAAGGAGAGCACTGGAATGCTGTACAGATCAAGATTACTGCAATCAAAACCTTCATCCCACTCTGTCGCCTCTCAAGCCAAATCGTAAGTCATATATTCAAAGACTAAAATGCATGTTTTCTTTCTATCTTTCTCTTTTACTCTCTCTTTCTCTTTCTCTCTCTTTCTCTCTTTTTAATCCCTGTCTATCACCCTCTTTCTCTCGCTCCCTCCTGCTCTCTTTTTACTCTTTTTACTCTTTTTATTCTCTCTCTTTCTCTCTTTTTATTCTCTCTCTTTCTCTCTTTTTACTCTCTCTCTTTCACCCTCTTTCTCTATTTCTCTCATTCTCTCTCTTTTTCTCTATCTCTTGCTCTCTCTTTCTCTCTTTCTACTCTCTCTTTCTCTCTTTACTCTCTTTCACCCTCTTTTTCTCTATTTCTCTCTCATTCTCTTTTTTCTCTCTTTCTCTCTATTTCTCTCTCATTCTCCTTTTTCTCTCTTTCTCTCTTTTTACTCTCTCATTCTCTTTTTCTCTCCCTTTCTCTTTCTCTCTCAATCTCCCATTCTCTCTTTTTTCTCTCTTTCTCCCTCAATCTCTCATTCTCTCTTTTTTCTCTCTTTCTCTCTCAATCTCTCATTCTCTCTTTCTTTCTTTCTTTCTCTCTCAATCTCTCATTCTCTCTTTTTTCTCTCTTTCTCTCTCAATCTCTCATTCTCTCTTTTTCTCTCTTTCTCTGTCAATCTCTCATTCTCTCTCTCTGTCTCTCTCTCTCTCTCTCTCTCTCTCTCTCTCTCTCTCTCTCTCTCTCTCTCTCTCTCTCTCTCTCTCTCTCTCTCTCTCCCTCTCTCTCCCTCCCTTTCTCCCTCTCTCTCTTCTCTCTTTCTCTGTCTGTCTTTCTTTCTCCCTCTTTCTCTCTTCTTTCTCCCTTTCTCTCTCTCTCTCTTTCTATGTCCATCAACAGTATTAATAGAGTTACATTGCACTTTTCTTCCAGTCTATGTTGATGGGAAGATCCACCACACGGCCTTGATGATCTCTGTCACAGTTTGCACTATCATTCTGGCTCTTATCATTCTCTTCTGTTATATAAGGTATGCATTCCCCACAAACATACAGTATTTCTTTTGACTTTTGAAAAGTGTGACATGTTTTTTGTTTTGTTTTCTAAGATATAAGCGTCAGATATCCCGTCCTCGCTACACCATTGGGCTGGAGCAGGATGAGACTTACATTCCACCCGGGGAATCACTGAAGGACCTGATAGAGCAGTCACAAAGCTCTGGTTCAGGCTCAGGCCTCCCCCTGTTGGTGAGATGGGTGTATTTTTCTAACATATTGATTTTTGAGTTTTTACAAGTGCCACTTTGCTCCCAAAACGTCTAATTACGGAGAAGATAAAGTTTGTATTGATACTAAACAAAATTTGATTGCAAAATCATCTTTACTTCTATTTTTTCAATCGGTGTCATTTGTTTTATTAATTTAAAGTAGACCCCCAATGCATTTGAAATGGAATGCTAGCAAAATAGCAGCTGCCACCCTTCAACTTCAAATGGATTGGACGGATTAATGACAGATTAATTTCAATTCACCGCAGAAAGATGATTCAATGCTACAAAAATGTTAACTTTGAGGTCCACTTCTCAGGTGCAGAGGACGATCGCCAAGCAGATCCAAATGGTCAAGCAGATTGGCAAAGGGCGCTATGGCGAAGTGTGGATGGGCCGCTGGCGAGGGGAGAAAGTAGCGGTGAAAGTCTTCTTCACTACTGAGGAAGCCAGTTGGTTCCGCGAGACCGAGATCTACCAGACCGTCCTCATGAGACACGACAACATCCTCGGTAAATGAGAACATTCTCAACTACTACATGATGGACAAAGTTCTAACAACACGATGGTTTCAGGATTCATAGCAGCGGACATTAAAGGCACAGGCTCATGGACGCAGCTCTACCTTATCACCGATTATCATGAGAGTGGCTCACTGTATGACTACCTCAAGTCCACGACGCTGGACAGCAAAGCTATGCTGCGCCTGGCGTACTCATCTGTGTCCGGGCTGTGCCATCTCCACACGGAGATCTTCGGTACGCAGGGAAAGCCCGCCATCGCCCACAGAGACCTGAAGAGCAAAAATATTCTGGTCAAGCGGAACGGCGCCTGCTGCGTTGCAGATTTGGGTCTCGCAGTCAAGTTCATTAGGTGGGCGTAGAAGCGGGATGCAATTCCAGACTGACATTTTTTCTGAGCAAAAATGCATTTATATCCATGCAGTGATACCAATGAGGTGGATATCCCACCTAACACCCGAGTGGGCACCAAACGCTACATGCCTCCTGAAGTTCTGGACGAAACCCTTAACAGGAGTCATTTCCAGTCATACATCATGGCCGACATGTACAGTTTTGGTCTCATCCTGTGGGAGATCGCCCGTCGTTGCGTGTCAGGAGGTAGGTCACCATTTTGCCTAGCTGTCAGCCTCGGCCAATTGCTACCCTTATTAATGATTGCAATTCCCCTTTGTTATGTGATAATAAAATGTAAAAATGCAACACGGCACATATTTACTTACATCGGGTGCATTTAAAAGTCAAACATTTTCCCCAAAGTGGGGTGCCTAATATGTCGTTGCACATTTTGTATGCACTAAATTCAAGATTCTGTAGATGTCGCTGTAAGACGCTGACAGGTTGACTGTCTGGGTACATTGTTTGCTGATGCGCTATATTCTTCATCATGCAAATCACACACAGTAAGGACCAACCGACCTGGTTGTCAAAGTGTAGTACATGGGCTACTTCAAGTGGTGTGTGAAAAATTGATAGAATTGATTCCTTAAACAACCTTTCTTGAATCCACTACATTGCATTTATTAAGTACAGATCAGTTAGTACTGGGAAATACTGTTGTAATGACAGTAAAAGCTTTAATTATCGGTATTCAAATCATACTTGAGAGTTAGTGTATTTAATTCTACATACATAAAAAAATAAAACTACAGTGTTAATTTTAATTAGCTATTTTAGTAACTTTGACAGTGATAGATATGTAGTTAGGGTGGCATCCAATCATCCTTTAGCTGTGTATTTAAACTAATTCATCAATGGTAAATGTTCAATCCATGTGAACTAGAACGGCTGACAGTCGTTTAACATTTGTCTATTGGTCCAGAAGCCAATGGGTTACTGGTAATAGTAATGGTTTTTTTTTTCCCAGTCAATAAACCAATAGAATTTTGTGTTTTTGATTTATGTTGTACAAAAACCAATAGAGATTACTTTTTGATCTAATTCTTATTTCCTGAAGTAGTATACATCAAATATCAAATGTGGCCCGCACACGAAGCCTGAGTTCAACCTAGATCCTGTTGTACTACTCGGGCTTCAACACTACATGATGCCAGAGTAATTCAAATTGTGCCTCTCAATTAGCTCAGTGATCAAAACCTGAGATTTGGAAGTCAAACTAGGAAACAGTAAAATTTTAGTTGATGAATGACCGGTGATAGGAGAGTAGCTCCCATGATTGTCGTTTTAAGATTAATCAAGAAGGTAATTG
This sequence comes from Stigmatopora nigra, assembly GCF_051989575.1. NCBI lineage: Eukaryota > Metazoa > Chordata > Actinopteri > Syngnathiformes > Syngnathidae > Stigmatopora > Stigmatopora nigra. The sequence continues at coordinate 3,219,136 of NC_135511.1, read as the reverse complement.
TTATGAAAACTGGTGAAAATGCATGAATTTCTGCCTACCATTTTAAACCCTGTTCTGTCAAAAGATGTGGGGGTAATAATTCATGCAATCAGCATTAATGCTTTTCATGACCTTGAAGGTATCCTGGAGGAGTACCAGCTGCCCTACCATGACCTGGTCCCAACTGACCCTTCGTACGAAGACATGAGAGAGGTGGTCTGTATCAAGAAACTACGGCCCTCCTTCCCTAATCGTTGGACCAGTGATGAGGTAAACCCTACACCATATGATGCAGAAACCCATACTAGATGTAGCTAACCTGCGCATTTTCCCGCAGTGTTTGCGTCAGATGGGAAAGCTGATGACTGAGTGCTGGGCTCACAATCCGGCGTCTCGTCTCACGGCTCTTAGGGTGAAAAAGTCACTGGCCAAGATGTCCGAGTTGCAAGATATCAAGTTGTGAAGGTGGAGCTTCTCGTGAGTGGAAATTCTGTGCTTTCTGTGAAAGCTTAGTTGCAGCACGAGTGGGAATGTCCTTTGAAAATGGACGTGGCGAAGAACACGGACTGGCACTATGTGATAAAGTGTACCATGAGGCTTTAAATCTATTTTCCTTCATACTGATTGAAGTAGTCGAGTGTTCGAATTTGTTGTTTTCTCTCTGCAATGGTTCATGTATTTTCCATGTTATTCTAATAAAGACTATTTGTTAGAATTGACCTAATTGTGTGTTTATTATTGACCGCATGTAATTGTTATGAAGGTTTACCATGTTTTTTCAAAGTCAATGCTACAATACTATTATGCTGCTTGACAGCTCAACAGGCATAATTTGAGTATTTTGATTTTATTTTTTTCCATACCTTTCATTCCTCTTCCTTCGAAAAGGTCACATACATTTTTTCACCCTTCCCAACCAATTGTTTAACTTTCACACTATTCCGGAGCGCCGTCAATGGCGAATTGGAGAGCGGCCTCGCTGTATTGTGAATGTATGTATGAATATCATAACTGTCCGGTTAGGCTGTACCTGCAATGCATCTCGTACAACGTATACAATGTACAAAGTATGTATATGTATGACAACAAAGCTTTCAATCTTAATAATAACTAGAAACTCAAAACCAGGGGTCTCCAAACCAGTCCTTGAGGGCTACTATGGGCGCAGGCTTTTATTCCAACTGATCCAACACAAATAGTTTAACCAATGAAGTTTTGGCTGAAAAAACAAGCACCTGACTGCAATCCACGGATTGCACTTCTAAAATACCACGAAATCCCGCACACACTATGGTTCTTTCTGGAATAGTTTGGCGTTGGAGACCCCTGCTCAAAACGTTCATTACGCACGAGTTCGGGCCAACTGTAAAATTAAAAACACAATGAAAATTACACACACTAAATATAATGTCTCATCTCATCTTCCTCTGCTTATCTGAGGTGAGGTCGGGGCGACAGCAGGCAAGCCCAGTACCCTATCCCCAGCCACTTCATCCAGCTATTTTGACAGGATCCCAAGGCTTCCCCAGGCCAGCCGGGAGACAGTCTCCCTTGGCCTCCTGTGTCGGCCCCCTGACCTCCTCCCGGTGGGACGTGGCCAGAAGACCTCATCAGGGAGGCATCTTCATTAGATGCCCAGGCCAACTCATCTGGTTGCTCTCGATCCGCAGGAGCAACAGCTCTACTCCGACCGCCACCCAGAGTCTGGTCACCCTGAGGAGGAAACTCATTTCAGACATTGGTATCCATTGCTCATAACCATAGATGAGAATAGGAATGAAGATGGATATAGAGAGCTTCACCTTTATTAACCACGGCAGACTAATGCAGAGTGCACATCACTGCAGACGCTGGACCAATCTGCCTGTCAATCTCCTGCTACATTCTTCCCTCACTCAAAAACAAGACTCCACCTGGGGAAGGACCTCTTCCCTGACCCGGAGAGGTTATGCCACAGTTTTCCAACTGAAGACCATGGCCTTAAATTTGGAGGTGCTGATTCTCATCCTGACCGCTTCACACTCGGTTGCGAATTGTTCCAGTGAGTGTTGGAGTTAACGACCTGATAAAGCCAAGAATCCCATCACCTGATTTTTTTAATAAGCAGGGATGTAATATTGAGGCCACCAAATAGGACCCCCTCAACACCACAACTGCATCTAGATATTCTGCCCATAAAGGTAATGATCAGGATTGGTGACATAGGGCAGCCTTTGTGGAGTCCAACACCCAATGAAAACAAGAGAGTGAGATCTGACAGATAAAGATGTGACATGCGACCGCAAGTCTGATGACACAACCACAAAGTCAATCATCTAACTGTGGCCTAGTGCCACTGCACATATGGACGATATGGATGAGGTGCGATCCTTCAGAACAAAAGTTCCCAGAAAAAACCCTCACCAGCACCCTTTCCAAGGACTCCAAAAACGTTGGGTAATCTGTGTGTGCACAAACAACAGCCAGGTCCTGTTTCCCCACCTGAACGGTGAGCGACTCCAGCATGGAAGTGTCCAACCCCCCTTGAGAGGAGTAATACCAGCGACTGGGCTATGCATAGAGGTGAGCATCGACTACATCGAGTCAGAACCTCTCCATCTCATGCACTAGCTCAGGCTCTTTCCAAACCAAAGAGGTGACATTCCTCATCCCAAGAGCTAGTTTCTGTAGCCAGGGATAAGACCGTCAAACTGCTGTTGCACCTGACTTCTTTGGCCCCTCCAACGGGCCCTCATCTAATACCCACAGTTGCCTGTCATGGGCTCCGGCAACCCCGCGATCCTCATCTCATTAAATGAAATAAATCTGATTAAATGCATTTGTTACATGTCAACAATATTCTTGTCCATACAGTGGTACCTCAATTTATAAAACATCTGCACATACTAAATTTTCAGATTGCGAAACACTTGTGTGCCTTCGTTCATCACAGAATTGTTTGTTGAGTTTTGCTGAGTGTGCTTAACATAATGTTAAGTTGTTTAGTTATTGGGTTACTTGTGTGCTCAGTATGTTTACCCAGCTGCCACTCACAATTCCTTCCCATTGAAATAAGTCTTTGCATCTTATTTTAATGGTTAAATAAATATTTTTTATACATACAATACATTTGAGAGCTGAAAACCTAAAATCGTGACATGACAATATTTTGGCTCAAAGGTACTGTACAGTCAGAATCACACGTATGTGTAATGACAAAAAAGGCATGTTCAGCATTGCTTATAAATATAATTTATTAATCATTTTAAAAATTCTTTCTTACACTTTGTACATAAAACAACCAGAGAAATCGGGAGGTGAGTTAAAAGACATTATGAAAAGCGTGCCAGATGCAACCAAAAGTCACTAGAATACAACAATTGTCAACAAAAAAATCACCCCTGATCGTAAAATGTTACAAGCACGGCTAAGACGTCATCGTGACAACCAACCAGTTTGCATAGTTGACAAATAAATCAAAAACAAAAAACTACTCTCTAAGTGCTTTTCTTTTTTTGTAATTCTTAAAGTGACATACACGGGTGTACACACTTGTCAAATAGAAAACACTCTTTTTAACAAGTTTCGATACAACAGCAACACTTCATTTGTTTTGTCGGAGTCCGGGTGAAGAGTTAGTACGGCAGGTAAACTTTCGACTGGCAGATTTCTTGAAATGACGGAATAAAAAGTCAACGTCATTGTTGCCTTTGGGTTTGAGTTTGCATTCGAGACGCACCCTGTACCCCTCTATAATTAGCACTTACATCAGGAAACATTCACATTATCTTCAACTTTTGAACAATCCCAAAACAGAGATAAACGACAAAACAATAAAAAAGCATTAAAACCATTAACTTTTATAGCTACATGCTAATGTATAGCAACATTTCAATGTCATAATTAATTTGTTGCCCTTCGATTAGATATTAACCAATTCAGGGTGTCTTTCGCCTGGTGCTCGAAGTCAGCTGGGCTTGGCTCCAGCACCCCCCGCGACCCTTTTGAGGATAAATGGTACAGAAAATGAATATTAAGTTGTTCAACATAAAATATCTATGTTGAACAGTTTTATCAGCATATTATGGTGGTTAAGTCTTTCAGTTTCATTTGCAGTGAAAGAGTGTTAATAAATTCCCTTGCAGTTCAAATTGCCCGTCATGAAATAACAACAATGCGAAAAAAATAGGGTTGTCTTGCTTTCTAATTTCAAATAATTGATTTTTGGCTTTCGGAAACTGTAGAAACACCCGTTAAATTTTATGCCACATATCCTTCTGGAAATAACCCACATGTAGTAATTGAACGTGCGCCACCACAATGGCACTTAGACCACTGGGTTCCAATTTCATATTTTTCATGATTCATTTTCATTAAAAATACATTGTTCAGTGTTCAAATTATGCACCATATTATTCAAAAATGATTTTTTTTTATAAAACTAGAACCAACCATTTCAAATGCTGTTTTTAGGTGAATACATTGTGTACATTCTTTTTAAATGCCAACCAAAAAACAAAAATAATTTCTCAAAAAATCTGTAAAACTAAAATGAATATTTTTATTATTTTCAGCGGAAATTATTTCAAGTATTAGTATCTTATTTATTTTTAGATTTTATATAATAATTAATCACATACATATATATAAATATTTTGCTCTACTGACCCCCCCCCCCCCTCCCCCACACCATTAAATTTGTATATAAATTGGTTAGCATGACATTTTGGGAAATGACAAAACAATTATCATGTAGCATTGAATAATTTATAAACATCCAAAAGATAATCCAAATTATTACCATACAACCAACAGAACAATTAGCATCACTGAGAAAAAATATGATCATACTTTACTTTATACTGTAAGATCATTTATTTACAACCTTTCTTCAAACAAAAATCAAATCAATAAAATTATCAAGGCCACTGGAAGGCGCCAGAGATGTTAGTATTGTCACTCTGTGACAACAACATGCATGAATATGAAAGACATATTTAACCCTTTATAGCGCAAGTGACTATTTTTGGAATTTTCAGATCACGTCCTGTTGATTTTGTGGCATTGGTGGGTCACGTCCCATCCATTTCTGTTCGCTTCCTATTATTTCAAGTTCAATTCCAGGTTACTCCCCTACATTCATCCTGATTTTGAGTAATTCCCTATCGGTTTTAGGTCCTTTATCGGTCGTTTCCTCTGTAATTTGGTCAGTTAACTCTTTCAGTGTCACTTAAAATGATAAATGTCCAATATTATTTGTCATCCAATCAATCTGCTGCGATTATAAATGAGGTTCAACAATTATTCACTCCGACTTCAAATTGATTGGAAATTTGTCAGTTAGAGGCAGCCAATGAGCTAATTTTAGGGGAGCCTACTGGGAATTCTGGTCACTTCTGGTTGATTTGGGGGACTGTTCAGGTCACTGGGTTGATTGGCGGGCATTTCTTCACAATATCCTGTTGGTTTGAGTAATATTTGTGTTGATTTTTATTTAGCTTGATCACTTCCTGTTGATTTGGGGGATTTTCCAAGTCACATTATGTTGATTTTGGTGTAACTTGTTGTGTTTTTAGTCACTGTCTTTTGCTTTTGAAGTAGTCCCATGTGAAATTAATTCAGTTTATGATCCCTATAATAACCTAAAGTGAAGTCTAAAGGTACCCCCATTTAATTCCTATTACTTCAATGACTGCCCTATAAAGGGTTAAAAGCTAGGGGGCAGTTTATAACTGGTGTTGTGTTCACTGCCCCCTTCTTTGTCTATACCCCTTTGGAGGTTGTTCTTCATTATGAAAAATACCCTTAGTCCTCCTAACTTCTCTTCTGATCTCTTGGCATGGCTTGCATTCATTAATTTATTAATAATTAGCATAAGTAAAATATGTCTCATAATCAGGGAGGATCTGTTTTTTGCATGTACACATCAAAAATAAGTTCCACTCATACATCTATATTTTTCTGCCAATGCACATGTGAACACCGTTCGAATGACAACTTCATCCGAGCAAGACCCCCACGGATGTGAGGGCCTTTTGATTGACATGCCTCCTTTCAATCATTAGCCTCTCTATTCAAATTTGGTTTTACACCAGCCTACGTTTCTAACATTTCCGTTCCATCGATATGCTTACCGTAGCCTGTTTTGTAAACCCGCTACATCCGACTTCAAGTAAGACCGCTCATTGTGTTTGTCCCTGACAGTGGAAAAGTAAAAAAACAGGCCACCATCTAATCATTTTTGTTGTTGTTGTTGTTTTTGGTCATTGTGCTAGCATCTCTAGCTTTTTGCCTGACCCCGGTCACCGTCGCCATTTGTTTGTGTCCATCGGTCAAAGTTCCATGGTCATTGAACAGAAGTTAGTGTCGTGCCGACCCATCTCCTCCAGCACGGCGGCCAGTTCGTTGAGATCCCCTTCGGGGAAATGCTGGGCTTCCCACAAGTCCAGGATGACACCAGTCGGACTTGATTTGGTGGCAAAGTAGTTCAGATACCTGAAGAATAACACCAAAAATAAGTCAATTAGGTCACTTTGGTTAGTTGATTCTACAACAGTGCTTCTTAAAGTGTGGGATTAGTATCACCCGTATTATGCACTTTCCCTTTTGTTTTACGCAAAAGACCCAATTAAAGAACTTTTTTTCTTTTAAATCCACTACAGCATTAAGCTCCCCTATTCCTGAATTTACATTGGATAAAAAAAAGAAACAAATAGAAGTCATAATAATAACAAACAAATTGAAAACTAAGATTACAAAATATGACTGAAATTGGAAAATTAGCCCGTCCCTAAAAAAAAAAAAAAAAAAAGAGGATAGTGAAATAGAGAAAACAGAAAATTAATTAAAAAATTAAAAATGAGCAATTAAATTCCCCCCCACATCCCCAAAAAATGCAATCTAAGCTATAAAAACGGTGGAGTTACCATGTTCTCCCCGGACTTTGGGTTTTCTCCTGGTGCTCTGGTTTCCTCCCACACTCTAAATTGACCCTATGTATGAGTGTGAATTATTGTACGCCTACTCATGCCCTGCGATTGGCTGGCTACCAATTCAGGGTGTCCGCCACCTGGTGTCCAAAATCAGCTGGGATAGGCTCCAGCACCCCCTAACCCTTGTGAGGATGTGCTCATCTCATTTTCTGAACCACTTTATCCTCATTAGGGTCGCCAGAGTGCTGGATCCTATGCGAGCTGAATCCGGGCCAGAGGCAGGGGTAACCCTAAATCAGTGGCCAGCCGATCGCAGGCCACACGGAGACGGACAAACATGCACACTCGCACCCATACCTAGGAGCAATTTAGAGTGTCCAATCAGCCTACCATGCATGTCTTTGGAATATGGGAGGAAACCGGAGTACCCAGATGAAACCCACACAGACCCGGAGCACTTGAAAACTCCACAAAGGTGGACGTGACCTGGATTTGAACCCAGGACCCCAGAGCCGTGAGGCCGACATGCTAACCAATCGCTCCACCGGGCCGCCCTCCCTTGTGAGGAAAATTAATAAATAATTAATTGACCATCCAATTATTCTGAACACCGACGGGCTGTCAGCAAACAAATGATAACTCACAGCTCCCTCAGTTGAAATGGATTTAGAATTAAACAGTGTGTAAAGAACCAAACAATGAATGAATATTAAAATATAAAACTGTTTTCTTTTTTTAAATTCCATTGTCTGTCATTGTTTAGTGACCTGTCCAGATTGAGCTTGTGGGCCAACATTCGCCAGTCGTTGCCTCGCGTCTGCGGTGCATCCAGACTCCCGCACAATTTGTGTCTGATGGACAAAGGGATGCGGAATGCGTTGGGTCCTACTAAAGTGGTGATGTTGCTGGCCGGGTCCATCAGGGACGTGTCAATGCATTGAAGCTCCTGTAAACAAAAGCCACAATTTACCTTTCCCGTCATGTCAATCAATTTGTTTACAATTTTGTCACTGACGGCACTAGAGGTCCAGCACTTATTAGAATGTATTACTTTTTAGTTTGTCTAAAATTCTTAATTTTTTACATTTTATTTAAAATTATCTTTTAAATATTTATTACTCACGGCATTTTCTACCTGTTTTTTTGTTCTTACTCTTCAAATAAAAATATATTCAATCTATTTAAAGTATATATGCGAGCAAAACTAATGCTACAATTGGGTGTCAAATTGAGGTCGCAAAACATTGTCCCGCAAGCCTCAATCGTCCCCTTGGAAAGAAAAAGAGTAACTCGATATGCGAAAAAGATTTTAATTGAAAAGTTATTTAATAAAGAAGTTAATTTCTTTACCCGTTTTTTTATTTGGAAAATATTGTCACAGATGCATTGATTCTATCCCAACATGGCTACCCTCTACTGGGCTCTCATTTCATCACTCTCATCCTATATCATATAATGACAATAATATAATTATTTATTGTGATTACGCACAGACATGTAGGGAACAGGTAAGAGTCTAAAAGATAGTACAAAGCGGATGACTTTTGGTTCTGGTAGAACAGGCTTTTGCTACCATCTGGTGGGCAAACACGGGTGTTACGTCTTCCATGATAACGGCCACGGATGGAACTATTTCAGCGGTGCAGCGCACATCTTCATCTGCTTTATTTATTTTAAGACATTAATAAATCGTTTTTAAAAACCATTTTCTCTCAGTTTTGTGTGTTTGCTCATATAGATCATATAAAATTGCGACAATTTTAATGGGTTTCGTTGGTAGTGTGACGACCGTGGAACGAATTAGAGAAATTACATCAACTCCACTTACGAAATGTTCAAGTTATGAAAAAAGTTCTGGAACCAATTAATTTCGCGAGTCGAGGTGTGACTGTATAAGAATATAATAAAATCATTTAACAAAAATTGGTATTAAACTGGTTAATTGGATGTCTATTACTGAATTCGAAAAAGAATGTCTCTTTTTTAGTGTTTTCGGGCCCAAAAATCTGACATTCTTTACAATTTTAGCGGGAAGCTAACTATCCCCTCTCAGGAACACTAATGCAATGCAGAAAGATGAAGTGAAGCACAAAGAGAACTTCTTTCTTCACACTTAAAGGTCCAAAAGTTTCGAAGTCTTAACTCAGGCCCTCTGTGACTGTTCAATCATTAATAGCGAGGGGAGAGGTCGCGCCGAGACCACCAGAATAGCGATGCTTTGATTTTAGCGTATGGAAGAAAATGTATGTTGGATAGGTTGAAAGGTCAGGTTTTTTTTTTGATGGGGTTTCTTGAATCCCATTGTTTGAATTCCCATGCCACGGCCATGATGGACTTTACATCGAAAGCAATGTAAATGAGATGACTTCAGTCAATGTATGCGTTAAAAGGCTTTTATATTTAAAACATTGCTTTTTAATGTAGTGCATAATGCTTTAATTTTTTTTAAAGTATTTCATTTCCTGATATTTCCGGATATTAAATATAAATTTATAATAATATTAAATATTGTAGTTGTAATAGATGATTGGTGGCCCGGTGGTCAGTGCGTCGGCCACACAGTTCTGAGATCTATTCCAGATGGGTCCTCCCTGTGTGATTAAATTTAACATATTTTATTTCCTAATATTTGCAGGTATTACATATGAAATTAATCATATTAAATATTGTTGTCGTTGTAATATATAATAGATGGCCAGGTGGTTGAATGGTCAGCGCCGTGGCCATTTCATTTTAAAAGAACTGCATTTCTTTTTTTACTTTTGCCTTGTTGAGTCGCTCCGCTACAGCCCGGTTGTTTCTCCATGATAAAGGCTTGGCAGTAGCTTCACCGAACCGTTAGATTTATGCTAACCTGCATAACACAGACACCTACTCACTAACGCATAACTAACGCAGTCAATCAATGTCGTTAACATTTACTCATGCCGCAGAAGTATATCTACGTGACGTGAATTATATCATTGGCTGGACACAGTGTTACTCATAGTTGTATCCGTAATTGGCCGTTTGTTGTTGTTTATATTTGACAAGCTGCCACTTTCTGAGTTGCAAAATGACACAGAACAAATTGCAATGTGTTTATGATTTTTTTACAATTCAGGTTCAATTTTATTTTATGCGCTCCATATGTTTGCTGTGCGCAGAGAACACAAGAGTAGTGCGCAGCTTGAAGGGAACATTGAATACAACTATATATCTTATATCTAGTCATATTAACTTTTCATCATCATTTCATGTGACATATATCTTAATATTATAGCATTTTACAGGTCTATTTTTACCCCTTTCTAGCGTGTATGTATCTATAACTCAATTTGAAGTTTCTGCATTATTTCAAGAAGTATGTCTAGATCAGATGTGGGCAAACAATTCCACAAAGGGCCGCAGTGGGTGCAGGTTTTCTTTCCAACCCATAGAGGAGACACCTTTTCACCAATCTGGTGTCCTACAAGTGCAATCAGTGGATTGCTTTAAGGTACTTCTTGTTCTCTGCAGAAATCTCATTGGTTAAAGTGTCTTTGCTGAATCGGTTGCAACGAAAACCTGCACCCACAGCGGCCCTCGAGGACCAGTTTGCCCACCCCTTGGTCTAGAATCTAGATGCTGCTGCATGTGTTTTCTTGACATTTAACAGCTTTTTTCCTTGGCATATAAAGCTGCATTTGTATTAGTTTTTGAATCTTACCTCCTCCAGGGTGTTGCTGAGCTGAAAGATCTGTCCCTCGCCTTCCACCTGCCTGACACAAAGCTTACAGCTGACATCAGTGACAGCCAAGCTCATCCTCTCCAGCGTGAAAGTACAGTGGAGGCTCCTCTGGCTGCCACTCCAAACCTGGTAGAAGGGGATCTCCTGCACAAGGACAGTACAAATACTTGCTCCAGTTTTTTTGATCAAGCAGACAAGTGCTTTTGCTATACCTGATACTTAGCCATGAGTTTGCTTTTCCAGTGTGGGTGCGGCACGTCGTGGACGGACAGTCTCAGATTGTGTGTACTGTCCTTAAAGTTCAACGTCTTGGGCTCGTCTAGTAGTTTTCCACCCATTTGTGTCTCCATCTGAAGTACTTCCTACAACACAAGTGGATTCAGTGACTTGGAGGTCAATAGCACTGTAACATTATGCAAGGTTTTTTTTAACTGCACCATCGGACCTACATTACTCAAACAAATTGATCTGATGCTTTATCCAAAATGGCTGGGCTTTTTTTAGTCATTTTAATTTTAAATTATAGCCAAAATGCACTTGGGGCGAGACACTCACTCCATTTTGACAATAAGGGGTAATTGTACATGTTTAATTTATAATATTTGTTTTCATTTTTTTTAAAGAAAACAGTGATGCTATTCTTTGAAAACTGTATGTAATAGAGAAAAGTTAAGTTCAGTTCCACACCCAAAATTTAGTTAAAATAAAGCTAAACACTCCCACACCCACTAAAAAAAGCAAAACAAAAACAAAAAAACTAAAAGAATGTAGTATTTTAACAGTTTCCTCACCAAAAGTGGTTTATAATTTTTTTAAATTTTTTTAATTTTGATGGAGATTTCAATTCAGCAAGCATTATATTTTACTTTACTTTTACTTTAAAACAAAGAATACAAATAAGACAACATGAATGAAAATGAACATATATATATATATATATATATATATATATATATATATATATATATATATATATATATATATATATATATATATATATATATATATATATATATATATATATATATATATATATATATATATATATATATATATATATATATATATATATATATATATATATATATATATATATATATATATATATATATATATATATATATATATATATATATATATATATATATTTATATGTATATATGTATATCGTTAGAGTTGTGGCCGTGCTGGAGCCTATTCCAGCCAAAAACGGCCGGTAGGCAGGGTAAAATGAATTGTTTGCCAGTTTATAACAAGCCACGAGAAGACAAACAACAATACAAACCCACATTCTCACATACAGGCAGGCATGCTTTTGGGATTTGACACTATACAAAACCCACACTAGCACATGGACAACACGCAAACTCCACATATGAAGGCCATAACCCACCAGGAATGAAACCCTCGATCTCAGAACTTTGAGGTGAGTGCTAACTCAATAACTCCATAACTGACACCCATTATTAAGTATATACTTTTTAATAAAATCTTTTAAGTACAACTTTATTGTAATGTATATATTTAAAATATATAAATTCCAAATGCATTTTGTTTGAAACATCACGAAGCAGCATGTGCCACACATTTCTGCTCTGTGCAACCCCCCCCCCCCCCCCCCCCCCCGCCTTGCACAGTGAAAATACAACTTGGAAGTAATATGCTAAGCAGCATATCTCCCAGACTTGTTTTTAATGTTAACATTTTTGTTTGAAATGCTAACCACACTGTGGAACTGTATGTGTATGCATGTTGCTACTCAACTTGATCACATCATGCATAAATTAGCGGCCTTAAGCCTTCCGTATCAGATGCTCCCTCCGGTGCTTTTGAATATGTTTCAACTCTAAAGCATCAGCGAGTTTGACATTGCTTGACCTGGTTTTGTTTCTCGCTGCAAAAACGAAGACACCGCATACGCCCAAATTTTAATAAGTCAGACTTTAAATGCTAATAAAAACAGTAGAGTGCTATTATAAAAAAAAGATCCTAACCCTTTTTAAGGCTAGTGACTATTTGGGTCAGTTAAGAAACTTGACTTTAATATTATAAATTAATAAGAATTCAATATACGGAGAATTTTTGTGGAAATGCTTACTCCTTATTGGTTTTGGGTCAATTCCTGCTGTTTTTAAAGCATTTCTGAGTCACTTGATGTGAACTCACTTCCTGTTAAACTTAGGGCAATGTTGTTTCACCTACTGGTAAATTTAGGGGATTTCTTAGCTGCTTTACTTTCTTTTACTTTTGGGACTTTTTGCATTATTTCCTGATGATATTGGGTCAAATCCAGTTGGATTTGGTGCAGTGTTTGGTCACTTACCATTGGTATTGTCTCATTTTTGGGTCACGCACTGTTGATCTTGACTCCCTCCCTACCTATGTATTTCGGGGTATTTCAAAGTCGCTTCCTTTTTATATTGCATAATTTTTTTATCAATTTTAAGCATTCCAACGACACTTCCTATTTATAGTGAATCTCTTTCAGTTGATATAAGGGCATTTTCCGGTATTTTCTATTCACTGAGCGAGGATGGTAAAGTTTCAAAGTTGAGTTTAAAAATGTAATAGTATGTCAACATTATAAAGATTTAAGATGACTGGAGACAGAAGCTGTTTTTAGGCAACATTCGCAAGATGTAGTCTAACAAATGTCATAAATAATAATTATAATTTAAATTTGCTGTACATCAAAATGTTTGAGATCGAATAAAATGCGACAAGAGTGACTCCTGACCTTGAGTGCATCCTGCGTATCATCCAGACAGTAGACCCTGATGTGATAGTCCAGCGTGGTGCAGGAGACGGGTCCAAAAACGGCCAGCTTTAGCCTCTTGGCGGCCGCCTTGCCTACTGATTGGCCCACCAAACAGTATGTGCCCAGAGTCTCCGTCAGGATGTGACAGGCCTCGGAGTCCATCTGCACGTAGCAGGGCGTGGTGAAGTTTTCCTCACCCACCACCACCACATCCTATAATCCACATATGCACACACTTTGGTCAGGAGACAGTAGGTTGAGCTAAAATAGAAATTAACTATTATTTCTACAAACAAACATTGTTAACATCTATTTACATAGGAATAGTAATATGTTATCAATCCGCTGCACAATAAATTATCTAATGCGTCTTGACTGACCGTGGCTATCATCGTTAGTGAACCTAAACAATGATAAAAACTGTAAATGGAAGGAACAATGTTAAACAAATTACATTAAAAATATGATTTTAAAAAAAGAAAGTAAGTGTTTTTTTAACGTTAACTTATTGTTTCAATTAGCACAACTAGTTTTAAATTAGACCAAGTGACTTTTCACATTTGTATAACTTAACATTTCATTCATTCATTCGTTCATTCGTTCATTCGCTCATTCGTTCATTTGTTCGTTCATTCGTTCATCCGTTCATTTGTTCATTCATTGATTCATTCATTCATTCATTCATTCATTTTCTGTACCGCCTATCCTCACAAGGGTTGTAGAGGTGCTGGAGCCTATCCCAAATGACTTCGGGCAGGTAGGTGACACCCTGAATTGATGGCCAGCCACTCGCAGGGAACAAGGAGACTGACAACCATTCACACTCACATTCATACCTAGGTGCAAATTAGATTAATCAACCAACCTACGTGCATAATTTTGGGGTGTGAGAAGAAACCAGAGTACCTGGAGAAAACTCATGCAAGCCTGGGGGAACATGCAAACTCCACGCAGTGAGTTCCGGCATAGGATTGAATCCTTGACCCAGGAACAGTGAGGCCGGCGCGATAACCACACGGCTGCTAGGCAACCCTTAACGTTTCAAGTTATCACAATTTAATTCAGAAATATCTTGACATACGAGGGCCCCGACATACGAGCAATTTGAGATACGAGTAAAATTACAACAAATAAAAATGTTTTTCCATTCCAATATCCTGTTTTTTTGGTGTTTTTTTTCAGAGGGTTACTAAATATTAATTTTTTTTAGTTCATTTCTATGGGAAACATTGATTTGAGATACGAGTAAATCGACATACGAGCTCAGTCCCGCATTAAGCTCATATCTCAAGGTACCACTGTAATTAAAGGAAGCACAACTTATTGTCAGAAAAAATAGTTTCACATCAGCATAAAACAATGTTTTCAGACTTGCTTATTCATTACTCTAAGGACTTCCACATGTAGCAAAAATACGTTTTTCCACTTTTGTTCCGAACATCCACATACAAACACAAATTGGTATAATAAAAATGAAGGTTTTTTAAAAACTCCAAGCACAGTAAAAATTTACAAATTCCGCGTTAGATACCTCGTCACATGTACATTAATAACTGAATATTTCCAATATGTCATTAGACGAATCATCACTACTTGTTGATGATTTTAGTGCAAGTGAGTTAAGACATGAAACAGGCTGTTTCTCAATCAATACAAAAGTGCAGGAGGTGTTACATGATATGAATGTGTAACTAACTCTAATCATGACTGCGGCTTGACACCAGCACAATTTAATGACTTAAATCCCAAGATAATTTTAATTTGAGTTCAAACGGAGCAAATGAACATTTTCCTGCACACAAATTGTCCATCCTAATAGAAACTTTCATTTTCTTCACACCATTACTCCTGCTGCATGCATACAAGCACGAAAATGTTTCGCCCATGGCTAATTGAACAGACATTGTGTGCAGCTGCGATAAGAAGGGAGACTCAATAAATGCAAAGACACACACAAACATTACTGTGTTAAAAGAACAAAAAAAAAATAAGAGACAGGCGGAAAGCAAGAGCATAACAAATGGTGGCAGACAGGAGTTTCCCCAGTTACTACCGCCTCATTTCCTGTTTGCTTCATTCCCTATAGAGGTGCCACATATCATATAGCATGTACATGCAATTGAATGAACAGTTTGACTGTGTTTGTGTGCACTGAGCTCCGCAGAGATGTTGCCTTTTATTGCGAAGATGCTACAACAATAGTCACATGTGGTTTCATTATGCTTGAATGCTTAAAATAATATACATCCAGCGAGTGTACCTTTGACTTCTTTGTGTACAAATGAAAAACATACAAAAATAATGAGAATATTAAAAGTTATTTTTCTAGCAATTTTTTATTTGGCAAAACAAGAGAATGTTTATTATCTAATTGTTTTTAAAATTACTTAATATAATCTAAATAAGAATAATTAAAATGATAAATGACAGAACGGTAATAAACAAAAGTAAAATGAATAAAATCCAGAATGGAAACCACACAGAGTTGATAAAAATATAGCAGTCACAAAGATTGTTTAAATATCCTTTTGTTGTAAAATACAATTTATGTAGTTTAACAATTTTACTGAAGCAATAAACAAAAGTTGTAATAAACATTGAAGAGAATATCCATATCGATATTTAATTTGTATATATTTTTTCTCATTTATTTTTCAGATTTAAAGTAACCCTAAATGTTCAAAATTAATTAATTACTTTTCCATACTGTGCATCCTTGTAAGGGTTGCGAGGGCTTGCAGGAGCCTATCCCAATCAAATACGACACATGAAAAAGGAGTCTTACCTCATATTAAAAAAAAAAAAACATTCCATTGAAGTGAATGATGACAAAGTGTCACAAAAGCAGATGCATGCACCTACCTCCCACTCTCCCATGGCCAGTTGGTTTTTCAGCTGAATGAGCCAGTCCTCATGGACGTTGTCAGCACAATGGTGGATGGTGAGGATGACCGGTCTGGTCAGCAGCGCTCCTGGAGGCCCACAGCTCACCACTGGGCTCAGCACAGTCTGCACATCCTCCAAAGGTGGCCTAACCAGGACAGATAAACGTAGTACAATAAGATCACTAGCTGTCGGTGGTAGATGAACTAGCGTTCATTTAAAAATTAACAGTTTTTACCTCGATCACACATTCATTTTGGCAAATTACCACTAACAATTAAGGAAACCCATCAACAATCTTGATCATCAACATTGGCGTCAGATACCCAATCTATTTTGGGCGTGAGGTGCAAATAATTGTTTATTCGCCCTCTCCAAATCAAAATGGATTGAATGTCCAGCAAAGTTAATTGCAGTGAGAGATGAGCATTCACAGCCAGTCCTGCAAGTTCGAATAAATAAATATATGTACATAACTGGTGTATGTGTACATGCATGACACTGTTTAGAAACCAATCCTAAAATACAGTGGTGCCTCTATTTACAACTTCTTTTACATAAAAAAGTTGCAGGTTACTAAACCCTTTTATTATTACTGTTTCAATATATATTTTGAATTCATAATTTGAAGTTGTTTACATCTGTGTTTATATGTATATGTTCACACGCTTTGTTTGTTTTTTAACGTTAGAGTCCTCCTTTGACTTAGGAACCTGCATGAATAGGACATGTTTTTGCAGGTTTGTTATTCTTTTTAATGCATCAATAAATTATTTTCTTATCATTTTCTCTAATTTGTTCACATGGATTTCATCTTTTGCAGGAGGGTCCTAAAATTCGGTTTACATGGATTTCACAAATATTTATGTTCAATACCCACAAAGACGCCAAACACAGACAAGGGGGTATAGCTCAGTGGCAGAGCATGTTACTTCGGATCAAGAGGTCCCTTGTTCAACACTGGGTGCCCCCAAACAGCTCCTTTTCAATGCCATGTCTTTTGCAGGAGGGCCCTAAAATTTGGCTTACATGGATTTCCCAAATATTTATGTACAATACCCACAAAGACGCCAACCACTAGCAAGGGATTGTAGCTCAGTAGATCACCGACAAGGGGGTATGGCTCAGTGGCAGAGCATTTGACTGCAGATCAAGAGGTCCCCAGTTCAACTCTAGGTGCCCCCTAACCATTTCTCTTCAATGCCTTGTCTTTTGCAGGAGGGTACTAAAATTAGGGTTCCATGGATTTCCCAAATATTTATGTCCAATACCCACAAAGATGTCAAACACAAACAAGGGGGTATAGCTCAGTGGCAGAGCATTTGACTGCAGATCCAGAGGTCCCCAGTTCAACTCTGGGTGCCCCCTAAGCACTTCTCCTCATGCCATGTCTTTTGCAGGAGGGTCCTAATATTTGGTTTACATGGATTTCCAAAATATTTATGTCCAATACCCACAAAGATGCCAAGTAGAGACAACCGGGTATAGCTCAGTGGCAGAGCATTTGACTCCAGATCAAGAGGTCCCCAGTTCAACTCTGGGTGCCCCCTAGCCACTTCTCTTCAATGCCATGTTTTTTTGCAGGGTGGTCCTAAAATTTGGGTTACATGGATTTCACAAATATTTACGTTCAACACCCACAAAGATACCCGGCATTGACAAAAGGGTATGGCTCAGTGGTAGAGAATTTGACTACAGATCAAGAAGTCCGTAGTTCAACTCTGGGTGCCCCCTGACCACTTCTCTTCAATGTCATGTCTTTTGGAAGAGGGTCCAAAAATTTGGTTTACATGGATTTCCCAAATATCTATATCCAATACCCACAATGATGCACATTACAGACAAGGGTGTATAGTTCAGAGGTAGAGAATTTGACTGCAGATCAAGAGGACCGCAGTACAACTCTGGGTGCCCCCTAACCACTTCTCTTCAACGCCATGTTTTTTGCAGGAGGGTCCTAAAATTTGGTTTACATGGATTTCCCAAATATTTTTGTCCAATACCCACAAAGATGCCCCATCCCCAACTAATGGGTATAGCTCAGTGGTAGAGCATTTGACTGCAGATTAAGAGGTCCCCAGTTCAACTCTGGGTGCCCCCTAGCCACTTCTCTTCATGTCATGTCTTTTGCAGGAGGGTCCTAAAATTTGGTTTACATGGATTTCCAAAATATTTATGTCCAATATCCACAAAGATGCCAAACTTGGACAAGGGGGTATAGCTCAGTGGCAGAGAGTTTGACTGCAGATCAAGAAGTCCCCAGTTCAACTCTGGATGCCCCCTAGCAACTCTTCTTCAGTGCCATGTTTTTTTGCAGGGTGGTCCTAAAATTTGGGTTACATGGATTTCACAAATATTAACGTTCAACACCCACAAAGATACCCATCATTGACAAAGGGGTATGGCTCAGTGGTAGAGAATTTGACTACAGATCAAGAGGTCCCCAGTTCAACTCTGGGTGCCCCCTAACCACTTCTCTTCATGCCATGTCTTTTGCAGGAGGGTCCTAATATTTGGTTTACATGGATTTCCAAAATATTTCTGTACAATACCCACAAAGATGGCAAGACAGACAAGGGGGTATAGCTCAGTGGCAGAGTGTTTGACTGCAGATCAAGAGGTCCCCAGTTCTACTTTGGGTGCCCCCTAACCACTTCTCTTCAATGCCTTGTCTTTTGCAGGAGGGTACTAAAATTTGGGTTCCATGGATTTCCCAAATATTTCTGTCCAATACCCACAAAGATGCCCTTCGCCAGCTAATGGGTATAGCTCAGTGGTAGAGTGCTTTACTGCAGATCAAGTGGTCCACAGTTCAACTCTGGGTGCCCCCTAACCACTTCTCTTCAATGCCTTGTCTTTTGCAGGAGGGTACTAAAATTTGGGTTCCATGGATTTCCCAAATATTTATGTTCAATACCCACAAAGATGGCAAGGACAGACAAGGGGGTATAGCTCAGTGGCAGAGCATTTGACTGCAGATCAAGAGGTCCCCAGTTCAACTCTGGGTGCCCCCTTCCGACTTCTCTTCAATGCCTTGTCTTTTGCAGGAGGGTACTAAAATTTGGGTTCCATGGATTTCCCAAATATTTCTGTCCAATACCCACAAAGATGCCAAACACAGACAAGGGGGTATAGCTCAGTGGCAGAGCATTTGACTGCAGATCAAGAGGTCCCCAGTTCAACTCTGGGTGCCCCCTGGCCACTTCTCTTCAGTGCCATGTTTTTTTGCAGGGTGGTCCTAAAATTTCGGTTACATGGATTTCACAAATATTTACGTTCAACACCCACAAAGATACCCATCATTGACAAAGGGGTATGGCTCAGTGGTAGAGAATTTGACTGCAGATCATGGGGTCCGTAGTTCAACTCTGGGTGCCCCCTAACCTCTTCTCTTCAATGTCATGTCTTTTGCAGGAGGGTCCTAAAATTTGGTTTACATGGATTTCCCAAATATTTATGTCCAATACCCACAAAGATGGCCAACTCTAGCAAGGGGGTATAGCTCAGTGGTTGAGCATTTGACTGCAGATCAAGAGGTCCCAGTTCAACTCTAGTTGCCCCCTTACCACTTCTCTTCATGCCATGTCTTTTGCAGGAGGGTCCTGAAATTTGGGTTCCATGGATTTCCCAAATATGTATGTCCAATACCCACAAAGATGCCCATCCCCAACTAATGGGAATTGCTCAGTGGTAGAGCATTTTACTGCAGATCAAGTGGTCCACAGTTCAACTCTGCGTGCCCCCTAACCACTTCTCTTCAATGTCATGTCTTTTGCAGGAGGGTACTAAAATTTGGTTTACATGGATTTCCCAAATATTTATGTCCAATACCCACAAAGATGCCAATCACAGGCAAGGGGGAATAGCTCAGTGGCAGACCATTTGACTGCAGATCAAGTGGTCCCCAGTTCAACTCTGGGTGCCCCCTAATCACTTCTCTTCAATGCCTTGTCTTTTGCAGGAGGGTACTAAAATTTGGTTTACATGGATTTCCAAAATATTTATGCCCAATACCCACAAAGATGGCCATCACTAGCATGGGGGTATAGTTCAGTGGTAGAGCATTTGACTGCAGATCAAGAGGTCCCCAGTTCGACTCTGGGTGCCCCCTAGCCACTTCTCTTCATGCCATGTCTTTTGCAGGAGGGTCCTAAAATTTGGTTTACATGGATTTCCAAAATATTTATGTCCAATATCCACAAAGTTGCCAAACTTGGACAAGGGGGTGTAGCTCAGTGGCAGAGAGTTTTACTGCAGATCAAGAAGTCCCCAGTTCAACTCTGGGTGCCCCCTAGCCACTTCTGTTCAGTGCCATGTTTTTTTGCAGGGTGGTCCTAAAATTTGGGTTACATGGATTTCACAAATATTTACGTTCAACACCCACAAAGATACCCATCATTGACAAAGGGGTATGGCTCAGTGGTCGATAATTTGACTCCAGATCAAGGGGTCTGTAGTTCAACTCTGGGTGCCCCCTAACCACGTCTCTTCAATGTCATGTCTTTTGCAGGAGGGTCCTAAAATTTGGTTTACATGGATTTCCCAAATATTTATGTCCAATACCCACAAAGATGGCCAACACCAGCAATGGGCTATAGCTCAGTGGTAGAGCATTTGACTGCAGATCAAAAGCTCCTCAGTTCAACTCTAGGTGCCCCCTTACCACTTCTCTTCATGCCATGTCTTTTGCAGGAGGGTCCTGAAATTTGGGTTCCATGGATTTCCCAAATATTTATGTCCAATACCCACAAAGATGCCAAACACAGACAAGGGGGAATAGCTCAGTGGCAGACCATTTGACTGCAGATCATGTGGTCCCCAGTTCAACTCTGGGCGCCCCCTAATCACTTCTCTTCAATGCCTTGTCTTTCGCAGGGGGGTACTAAAATTTGGTTTACATGGATTTCCAAAATATTTATGCCCAATACCCACAAAGATGGCCATCACTAGTACGGGGGTATAGTTCAGTGGTAGAGCATTTGACTGCAGATCAAGAGGTCACCAGTTCAACTCTGGGTGCCCCCTAGCCACTTCTCTTCATGCCATGTCTTTTGCAGGAGGGTCCTAATATTTGGTTTACATGGATTTCCAAAATATTTATGTCCAATATCCACAAAGACGGCAAGAACAGACAAGGGGGTATAGCTCAGTGGCAGAGCATTTGACTGCAGATCTAGAGGTCCCCAGTTCTACTCTGGGTGCCCCCTAACCACTTCTCTTCAATGCCTTGTCTTTTGCAGGAGGGTACTAAAATTTGGGTTCCATGAATTTCCCAAATATTTCTGTCCAATACCCACAAAGATGCCAAACACTGACAAGGGGGTATAGCTCAGTGGCAGAGCATTTGACTGTAGATCAAGAGGTCTCCAGTTCAACTCTGGGTGCCCCCTAGCCACTTCTCTTCAGTGCCATGTTTTTTTGCAGGGTGGTCCTAAAATTTCGGTTACATGGATTTCACAAATATTTACGTTCAACACCCACAAAGATACCCATCATTGACAAAGGGGTATGGCTCAGTGGTAGAGAATTTGACTGCTGATCATGGGGTCCGTAGTTCAACTCTGGGTGCCCCCTAACCTCTTCTCTTCAATGTCATGTCTTTTGCAGGAGGGTCCTAAAATTTGCTTTGCATGGATTTCCCAAATATTTATGTCCAATACCCACAAAGATGGCCAACACTAGCAAGGGGGTATAGCTCAGTGGTTGAGCATTTGACCGCAGATCAAGAGGTCCCCAGTTCAACTCTAGGTGCCCCCTTACCACTTCTCTTCATGCCATGTCTTTTGCAGGAGGGTCCTGAAATTTGGGTTCCATGGATTTCCCAAATATTTATGTCCAATACCCACAAAGATGCCCATCCCCCACTAATGGGTATTGCTCAGTGGTAGAGCATTTTACTGCAGATCAAGTGGTCCACAGTTCAACTCTGGGTGCCCCCTAACCACTTCTCTTCAATGTCATGTCTTTTGCAGGAGGGTACTAAAATTTGGTTTACATGGATTTCCCAAATATTTATGTCCAATACCCACAAAGATGCCAAACACAGACAAGTGGGTATAGCTCAGTGGCAGAGCCTTTGACTGCAGATCAAATGGTCTCCAGTTCAACTCTGGGTGCCCCCTAACCACTTCTCTTCAATGCCTTGTCTTTTGCAGGAGGGTACTAAAATTTGGTTTACATGGATTTCCAAATTATTTATGCCCAATACCCACAAAGATGGCCGTCACTAGCAAGGGGGTATAGCTCAGTGGTAGAGCATTTGACTGCAGATCAAGAGGTCCCCAGTTCAACTCTGGGTGCCCCCTCGCCACTTCTCTTCAATGCCATGTTTTTTGCAGGAGGGTCCTAAAAGTTGGTTTACATGGATTTCCAAAATATTTATGCCCAATACCCACAAAGATGGCAATCACTAGCAAGGGGGTATAGCTCAGTGGTAGAGCATTTGACTGCAGATCAAGAGGTCCCCAGTTCAACTCTGGGTGCCCCCTAGCCACTTCTCTTCATGCCATGTCTTTTGCAGGAGGGTCCTAAAATTTGGTTTACATGGATTTCCAAAATATTTATGTCCAATATCCACAAAGATGCCAAACTTGGACAAGGGGGTAATAGCTCAGTGGCAGAGAGTTTGACTGCAGATCAAGAGGTCCCCAGTTCAACTCTGGGTGCCCCCTAACCACCTCTCTTCAGTGCCATGTTTTTTTGCAGGGTGGTCCTAAAATTTGGGTTACATGGATTTCACAAATATTTACGTTCAACACCCACAAAGATACCCATCATTGACAAAGGGGTATGGCTCAGTGGTAGAGAATTTGACTGCAGATCAAGAGGTCTGTAGTTCAACTCTGGGTGCCCCCTAACTACGTCTCTTCAATGTCATGTCTTTTGCAGGAGGGTCCTAAAATTTGGTTTACATGGATTTCCCAAATATATATGTCTAATACCCACAAAGATGGCCAACACTAGCAAAGGGGTATAGCTCAGTGGTAGAGCATTTGACTGCAGATCAAGAGGTCTTCAGTTCAACTCTAGATGCCCCCTTACTACCTCTCTTCATGCCATGTCTTTTTCAGGAGGGTCCTGAAATTTGGGTTCCATGGATTTCCCAAATATTTATGTCCAATACCCACAAAGATGCCCATTGCCAACTAATGGGTATAGCTCAGTGGTAGAGCATTTTACTGCAGATCAAGTGGTCCACAGTTCAACTCTGGGTGCCCCCTAACCACTTCTCTTCAATGCCTTGTCTTTTGCAGGGGGGTACTAAAATTTGGGTTCCATGGATTTCCCAAATATTTATGTCCAATACCCACAAAGATGCCAAGCACAGACAAGGGGGTATAGCTCAGTGGCAGAGCATTTGACTGCAGATCAAGAGGTCCCCAGTTCAACTCTGGGTGCCCCCTTCCAACTTCTCTTCAATGCCTTGTCTTTTGCAGGAGGGTACTAAAATTTGGGTTCCATGGATTTCCCAAATATTTCTGTCCAATACCCACAAAGATGCCATTCACAGATAAGGGGGCATAGCTCAGTGGCAGAGAGTTTGACTGCAGATCAAGAGGTCCCCAGTTCAACTCTGGGTGCCCCCTAGCCACTTCTCTTCAGTGCCATGTTTTCTTGCAGGGTGGTCCTAAAATTTCGGTTACATGGATTTCACAAATATTTACGTTCAACACCCACAAAGATACCCATCATTGACAAAGGGGTATGGCTCAGTGGTAGAGAATTTGACTGCAGATCATGGGGTCCGTAGTTCAACTCTGGGTGCCCCCTAACCTCTTCTCTTCAATGTCATGTCTTTTGCAGGAGGGTCCTAAAATTTGGTTTACATGGATTTCCCAAATATTTATGTCCAATACCCACAAAGATGGCCAACTCTAGCAAGGGGGTATAGCTCAGTGGTTGAGCATTTGACTGCAGATCAAGAGGTCCCAGTTCAACTCTAGTTGCCCCCTTACCACTTCTCTTCATGCCATGTCTTTTGCAGGAGGGTCCTGAAATTTGGGTTCCATGGATTTCCCAAATATGTATGTCCAATACCCACAAAGATGCCCATCCCCAACTAATGGGAATTGCTCAGTGGTAGAGCATTTTACTGCAGATCAAGTGGTCCACAGTTCAACTCTGCGTGCCCCCTAACCACTTCTCTTCAATGTCATGTCTTTTGCAGGAGGGTACTAAAATTTGGTTTACATGGATTTCCCAAATATTTATGTCCAATACCCACAAAGATGCCAATCACAGACAAGGGGGAATAGCTCAGTGGCAGACCATTTGACTGCAGATCAAGTGGTCCCCAGTTCAACTCTGGGCGCCCCCTAATCACTTCTCTTCAATGCCTTGTCTTTTGCAGGAGGGTACTAAAATTTGGTTTACATGGATTTCCAAAATATTTATGCCCAATACCCACAAAGATGGCCATCACTAGCATGGGGGTATAGTTCAGTGGTAGAGCATTTGACTGCAGATCAAGAGGTCCCCAGTTCAACTCTGGGTGCCCCCTTCCAACTTCTCTTCAATGCCTTGTCTTTTGCAGGAGGGTACTAAAATTTCGGTTACATGGATTTCACAAATATTTACGTTCAACACCCACAAAGATACCCATCATTGACAAAGGGGTATGGCTCAGTGGTAGAGAATTTGACTGCTGATCATGAGGTCCACAGTTCAACTCTGGGTGCCCCCTAATCACTTCTCTTCAATGCCTTGTCTTTTGCAGGAGGGTACTAAAATTTGGGTTACATGGATTTCCCAAATATTTATGTCCAATACCCACAAAGATGCCAAACACAGACAAGGGGGTATAGCTCAGTGGCAGAGCATTTGACTGCAGATCAAGAGGTCCCCAGTTCGACTCTGGGTGCCCCCTAACCACTTCTCTTCATGCCATGTCTTTTGCAGGAGGGTCCTAATATTTGGTTTACATGGATTTCCAAAATATTTCTGTACAATACCCACAAAGATGGCAAGACAGACAAGGGGGTATAGCTCAGTGGCAGAGCATTTGACTGCAGATCAAGAGGTCCCCAGTTCTACTCTGGGTGCCCCCTAACCACTTCTCTTCAATGCCTTGTCTTTTGCAGGAGGGTACTAAAATTTGGGTTCCATGGATTTCCCAAATATTTCTGTCCAATACCCACAAAGATGCCAAACACAGGCAAGGGGGTATAGCTCAGTGGCAGAGCATTTGACTGCAGATCAAGAGGTCCCCAGTTCAACTCTGGGTGCCCCCTAGCCACTTCTCTTCAGTGCCATGTTTTTTTGCAGGGTGGTCCTAAAATTTCGGTTACATGGATTTCACAAATATTTACGTTCAACACCCACAAAGATACCCATCATTGACAAAGGGGTATGGCTCAGTGGTAGAGAATTTGACTGCTGATCATGGGGTCCCCAGTTCAACTCTGGGTGCCCCCTAACCACTTCTCTTCAATGCCTTGTCTTTTGCAGGAGGGTACTAAAATTTGGGTTACATGGATTTCCCAAATATTTATGTCCAATACCCACAAAGATGCCAAACACAGACAAGGGGGTATAGCTCAGTGGCAGAGCATTTGACTGCAGATCAAGAGGTCCCCAGTTCAACTCTGGGTGCCCCCTAACCACTTCTCTTCATGCCATGTCTTTTGCAGGAGGGTCCTAATATTTGGTTTACATGGATTTCCAAAATATTTCTGTACAATACCCACAAAGATGGCAAGACAGACAAGGGGGTATAGCTCAGTGGCAGAGCATTTGACTGCAGATCAAGAGGTCCCCAGTTCTACTCTGGGTGCCCCCTAACCACTTCTCTTCAATGCCTTGTCTTTTGCAGGAGGGTACTAAAATTTGGGTTCCATGGATTTCCCAAATATTTCTGTCCAATACCCACAAAGATGCCAAATGCAGACAAGGGGGTATATCTCAGTGGCAGAGCATTTGACTGTAGATCAAGAGGTCTCCAGTTCAACTCTGGGTGCCCCCTAGCCACTTCTCTTCAGTGCCATGTTTTTTTGCAGGGTGGTCCTAAAATTTCGGTTACATGGATTTCACAAATATTTACGTTCAACACCCACAAAGATACCCATCATTGACAAAGGGGTATGGCTCAGTGGTAGAGAATTTGACTGCTGATCATGGGGTCCGTAGTTCAACTCTGGGTGCCCCCTAACCTCTTCTCTTCAATGTCATGTCTTTTGCAGGAGGGTCCTAAAATTTGCTTTGCATGGATTTCCCAAATATTTATGTCCAATACCCACAAAGATGGCCAACACTAGCAAGGGGGTATAGCTCAGTGGTTGAGCATTTGACCGCAGATCAAGAGGTCCCCAGTTCAACTCTAGGTGCCCCCTTACCACTTCTCTTCATGCCATGTCTTTTGCAGGAGGGTCCTGAAATTTGGGTTCCATGGATTTCCCAAATATTTATGTCCAATACCCACAAAGATGCCCATCCCCCACTAATGGGTATTGCTCAGTGGTAGAGCATTTTACTGCAGATCAAGTGGTCCACAGTTCAACTCTGGGTGCCCCCTAACCACTTCTCTTCAATGTCATGTCTTTTGCAGGAGGGTACTAAAATTTGGTTTACATGGATTTCCCAAATATTTATGTCCAATACCCACAAAGATGCCAAACACAGACAAGTGGGTATAGCTCAGTGGCAGAGCCTTTGACTGCAGATCAAATGGTCTCCAGTTCAACTCTGGGTGCCCCCTAACCACTTCTCTTCAATGCCTTGTCTTTTGCAGGAGGGTACTAAAATTTGGTTTACATGGATTTCCAAATTATTTATGCCCAATACCCACAAAGATGGCCGTCACTAGCAAGGGGGTATAGCTCAGTGGTAGAGCATTTGACTGCAGATCAAGAGGTCCCCAGTTCAACTCTGGGTGCCCCCTCGCCACTTCTCTTCAATGCCATGTTTTTTGCAGGAGGGTCCTAAAAGTTGGTTTACATGGATTTCCAAAATATTTATGCCCAATACCCACAAAGATGGCAATCACTAGCAAGGGGGTATAGCTCAGTGGTAGAGCATTTGACTGCAGATCAAGAGGTCCCCAGTTCAACTCTGGGTGCCCCCTAGCCACTTCTCTTCATGCCATGTCTTTTGCAGGAGGGTCCTAAAATTTGGTTTACATGGATTTCCAAAATATTTATGTCCAATATCCACAAAGATGCCAAACTTGGACAAGGGGGTAATAGCTCAGTGGCAGAGAGTTTGACTGCAGATCAAGAGGTCCCCAGTTCAACTCTGGGTGCCCCCTAACCACCTCTCTTCAGTGCCATGTTTTTTTGCAGGGTGGTCCTAAAATTTGGGTTACATGGATTTCACAAATATTTACGTTCAACACCCACAAAGATACCCATCATTGACAAAGGGGTATGGCTCAGTGGTAGAGAATTTGACTGCAGATCAAGAGGTCTGTAGTTCAACTCTGGTTGCCCCCTAACTACGTCTCTTCAATGTCATGTCTTTTGCAGGAGGGTCCTAAAATTTGGTTTACATGGATTTCCCAAATATATATGTCTAATACCCACAAAGATGACCAACACTAGCAAAGGGGTATAGCTCAGTGGTAGAGCATTTGACTGCAGATCAAGAGGTCTTCAGTTCAACTCTAGATGCCCCCTTACTACCTCTCTTCATGCCATGTCTTTTTCAGGAGGGTCCTGAAATTTGGGTTCCATGGATTTCCCAAATATTTATGTCCAATACCCACAAAGATGCCCATCGCCAACTAATGGGTATAGCTCAGTGGTAGAGCATTTTACTGCAGATCAAGTGGTCCACAGTTCAACTCTGGGTGCCCCCTAACCACTTCTCTTCAATGCCTTGTCTTTTGCAGGGGGGTACTAAAATTTGGGTTCCATGGATTTCCCAAATATTTATGTCCAATACCCACAAAGATGCCAAGCACAGACAAGGGGGTATAGCTCAGCGGCAGAGCATTTGACTGCAGATCAAGAGGTCCCCAGTTCAACTCTGGGTGCCCCCTTCCAACTTCTCTTCAATGCCTTGTCTTTTGCAGGAGGGTACTAAAATTTGGGTTCCATGGATTTCCCAAATATTTCTGTCCAATACCCACAAAGATGCCATTCACAGATAAGGGGGCATAGCTCAGTGGCAGAGCATTTGTCTGCAGATCAAGAGGTCCCCAGTTCAACACTGGGTGCCCCATAGCCACTTCTCTTCAGTGCCATGTTTTTTGCAGGGTGGTCCTAAAATTTCGGTTACATGGATTTCACAAATATTTACGTTCAACACCCACAAAGATACCCATCATTGACAAAGGGGTATGGCTCAGTGGGAGAGAATTTGATTGCAGATCGAGGGGTCCGTAGTTTAACTCTGGGTGCCCCCTAACCTCTTCTCTTCAATGTCAAGTCTTTTGCAGGAGGGTCCTAAAATTTGGTTTACATGGATTTCCCAAATATTTATGTCCAATACCCACAAAGATGGCCAACATTAGCAAGGGGTTATAGCTCAGTGGTAGAGCATTTGACTGCAGATCAAAAGGTCCCCAGTTCAACTCTAGGTGCCCCCTTATCACTTCTCTTGATGCCATGTCTTTTGCAGGAGGGTCCTGAAATTTGGGTTCCATGGATTTCCCAAATATTTTTGTCCAATACCCACAAAGATGCCCCATCCCCAACTAATGGGTATAGCTCAGTGGTAGAGCATTTTACTGCAGATCAAGTGAACCACAGTTCAACTCTGGGTTCCCCCTAACCACTTCTCTTCAATGTCATGTCTTTTGCAGGAGGGTCCTAAAATTTGGTTTACATGGATTTCCCAAATATTTATGTACAATACCCACAAAGATGGCCAACAACAGCAAGGGGGTATAGCTAAGTGGTAGAGCATTTGACTGCAGATCAAGAGGTCCCCAGTTCAACTCTAGGCCCCCCCTTACCACTTCTCTTCATGCCATGTCTTTTGCAGGAGGGTCCTGAAATTTGGGTTCCATGGATTTCCCAAATATTTCTGTCCAATACCCACAAAGATGCCAAACGCAGACAAGTGGGTATAGCTCAGTGGCAGAGCATTTGACTGCAGATCAAGAGGTCCCCAGTTCAACTCTGGGTGCCCCCTAGCCACTTCTCTTCAGTGCCATGTTTTTTTGCAGGGTGGTCCTAAAATTTCGGTTACATGGATTTCACAAATATTTACGTTCAACACCCACAAAGATACCCATCATTGACAAAGGGGTATGGCTCAGTGGTAGAGAATTTGACTGCTGATCATGAGGTCCACAGTTCAACTCTGGGTGCCCCCTAATCACTTCTCTTCAATGCCTTGTCTTTTGCAGGAGGGTACTAAAATTTGGGTTACATGGATTTCCCAAATATTTATGTCCAATACCCACAAAGATGCCAAACACAGACAAGGGGGTATAGCTCAGTGGCAGAGCATTTGACTGCAGATCAAGAGGTCCCCAGTTCGACTCTGGGTGCCCCCTAACCACTTCTCTTCATGCCATGTCTTTTGCAGGAGGGTCCTAATATTTGGTTTACATGGATTTCCAAAATATTTCTGTACAATACCCACAAAGATGGCAAGACAGACAAGGGGGTATAGCTCAGTGGCAGAGCATTTGACTGCAGATCAAGAGGTCCCCAGTTCTACTCTGGGTGCCCCCTAACCACTTCTCTTCAATGCCTTGTCTTTTGCAGGAGGGTACTAAAATTTGGGTTCCATGGATTTCCCAAATATTTCTGTCCAATACCCACAAAGATGCCAAACACAGGCAAGGGGGTATAGCTCAGTGGCAGAGCATTTGACTGCAGATCAAGAGGTCCCCAGTTCAACTCTGGGTGCCCCCTAGCCACTTCTCTTCAGTGCCATGTTTTTTTGCAGGGTGGTCCTAAAATTTCGGTTACATGGATTTCACAAATATTTACGTTCAACACCCACAAAGATACCCATCATTGACAAAGGGGTATGGCTCAGTGGTAGAGAATTTGACTGCTGATCATGGGGTCCCCAGTTCAACTCTGGGTGCCCCCTAACCACTTCTCTTCAATGCCTTGTCTTTTGCAGGAGGGTACTAAAATTTGGGTTACATGGATTTCCCAAATATTTATGTCCAATACCCACAAAGATGCCAAACACAGACAAGGGGGTATAGCTCAGTGGCAGAGCATTTGACTGCAGATCAAGAGGTCCCCAGTTCAACTCTGGGTGCCCCCTAACCACTTCTCTTCATGCCATGTCTTTTGCAGGAGGGTCCTAATATTTGGTTTACATGGATTTCCAAAATATTTCTGTACAATACCCACAAAGATGGCAAGACAGACAAGGGGGTATAGCTCAGTGGCAGAGCATTTGACTGCAGATCAAGAGGTCCCCAGTTCTACTCTGGGTGCCCCCTAACCACTTCTCTTCAATGCCTTGTCTTTTGCAGGAGGGTACTAAAATTTGGGTTCCATGGATTTCCCAAATATTTCTGTCCAATACCCACAAAGATGCCAAATGCAGACAAGGGGGTATATCTCAGTGGCAGAGCATTTGACTGCAGATCAAGAGGTCCCCAGTTCAACTCTGGGTGCCCCCTAGCCACTTCTCTTCAGTGCCATGTTTTTTTGCAGGGTGGTCCTAAAATTTCGGTTACATGGATTTCACAAATATTTACGTTCAACACCCACAAAGATACCCATCATTGACAAAGGGGTATGGCTCAGTGGTAGAGAATTTGACTGCTGATCATGGGGTCCACAGTTCAACTCTGGGTGCCCCCTAACCACTTCTCTTCAATGCCTTGTCTTTTGCAGGAGGGTACTAAAATTTGGGTTACATGGATTTCCCAAATATTTATGTCCAATACCCACAAAGATGCCAAACACAGACAAGGGGGTATAGCTCAGTGGCAGAGCATTTGACTGCAGATCAAGAGGTCCCCAGTTCAACTCTGGGTGCCCCCTAACCACTTCTCTTCATGCCACGTCTTTTGCAGGAGGGTCCTAATATTTGGTTTACATGGATTTCCAAAATATTTCTGTACAATACCCACAAAGATGGCAAGACAGACAAGGGGGTATAGCTCAGTGGCAGAGCATTTGACTGCAGATCAAGAGGTCCCCAGTTCTACTCTGGGTGCCCCCTAACCACTTCTCTTCAATGCCTTGTCTTTTGCAGGAGGGTACTAAAATTTGGGTTCCATGGATTTCCCAAATATTTCTGTCCAATACCCACAAAGATGCCAAATGCAGACAAGGGGTATAGCTCAGTGGCAGAGCATTTGATTGCAGATCAAGAGGTCCCCAGTTCAACTCTGGGTGCCCCCTACCCACTCCTCTTCAGTGCCATGTTTTTTGCAGGGTGGTCCTAAAATTTCGGTTACATGGATTTCACAAATATTTACGTTCAACACCCACAAAGATACCCATCATTGACAAAGGGGTATGGCTCAGTGGTAGAGAATTTGACTGCTGATCATGGGGTCCACAGTTCAACTCTGGGTGCCCCCTAACCACTTCTCTTCAATGCCTTGTCTTTTGCAGGAGGGTACTAAAATTTGGGTTACATGGATTTCCCAAATATTTATGTCCAATACCCACAAAGATGCCAAACACAGACAAGGGGGTATAGCTCAGTGGCAGAGCATTTGACTGCAGATCAAGAGGTCCCCAGTTCAACTCTGGGTGCCCCCTAACCACTTCTCTTCATGCCATGTCTTTTGCAGGAGGGTCCTAATATTTGGTTTACATGGATTTCCAAAATATTTCTGTACAATACCCACAAAGATGGCATGACAGACAAGGGGGTATAGCTCAGTGGCAGAGCATTTGACTGCAGATCAAGAGGTCCCCAGTTCTACTCTGGGTGCCCCCTAACCACTTCTCTTCAATGCCTTGTCTTTTGAAGGAGGGTACTAAAATTTGGGTTCCATGGATTTCCCAAATATTTATGTCCAATACCCACAAAGATGCCAAATGCAGACAAGGGGGTATAGCTCAGTGGCAGAGCATTTGACTGCAGATCAAGAGGTCCCCAGTTCAACTCTGGGTGCCCCCTAGCCACTTCTCTTCAGTGCCATGTTTTTTTGCAGGGTGGTTCTAAAATTTCGGTTACATGGATTTCACAAATATTTACGTTCAACACCCACAAAGATACCCATCATTGACAAAGGGGTATGGCTCAGTGGTAGAGAATTTGACTGCTGATCATGGGGTCCACAGTTCAACTCTGGGTGCCCCCTAACCACTTCTCTTCAATACCTTGTCTTTTGCAGAAGGGTACTAAAATTTGGGTTACATGGATTTCCCAAATATTTATGTCCAATACCCACAAAGATGCCAAATACAGACAAGGGGGTATAGCTCAGTGGCAGAGCATTTGACTGCAGATCAAGAGGTCCCCAGTTCAACTCTGGGTGCCCCCTAACCACTTCTCTTCATGGCATGTCTTTTGCAGGAGGGTCCTAATATTTGGTTTACATGGATTTCCAAAATATTTATGTACAATACCCACAAAGATGGCAAGTCAGACAAGGGGGTATAGCTCAGTGGCAGAGCATTTGACTGCAGATCAAGAGGTCCCCAGTTCTACTCTGGGTGCCCCCTAACCACTTCTCTTCAATGCCTTGACTTTTGCAGGAGGGTACTAAAATTTGGGTTCCATGGATTTCCCAAATATTTCTGTCCAATACCCACAAAGATGCCAAATGCAGACAAGGGGGTATAGCTCAGTGGCAGAGCATTTGACTGCAGATCAAGAGGTCCCCAGTTCAACTCTGGGTGCCCCCTAGCCACTTCTCTTCAGTGCCATGTTTTTTTGCAGGGTGGTCCTAAAATTTCGGTTACATGGATTTCACAAATATTTACGTTCAACACCCACAAAGATACCCATCATTGACAAAGGGGTATGGCTCAGTGGTAGAGAATTTGACTGCTGATCATGGGGTCCACAGTTCAACTCTGGGTGCCCCCTAACCACTTCTCTTCAATGCCTGGTCTTTTGCAGGAGGGTACTAAAATTTGGGTTACATGGATTTCTCAAATATTTATGTCCAATACCCACAAAGATGCCAAACACAGACAAGGGGGTATAGCTCAGTGGCAGAGCCTTTGACTGCAGATCAAGAGGTCCTCAGTTCAACTCTAGGTGCCCCCTTACTACCTCTCTTCATGCCATGTCTTTTTCAGGAGGGTCCTGAAATTTGGGTTCCATGGATTTCCCAAATATTTATGTCCAATACCCACAAAGATGCCCTTCGCCAACTAATGGGTATAGCTCAGTGGTAGAGCATTTTACTGCAGATCAAGTGGTCCACAGTTCAACTCTGGGTGCCCCCTAACCACTTCTCTTCAATGCCTTGTCTTTTGCAGGAGGGTACTAAAATTTGGGTTCCATGGATTTCCCAAATATTTATGTCCAATACCCACAAAGATGCCAAGCACAGACAAGTGGGTATAGCTCAGTGGCAGAGCATTTGACTGCAGATCAAGAGGTCCCCAGTTCAACTCTGGGTGCCCCCTTCCAACTTCTCTTCAATGCCTTGTCTTTTGCAGGAGGGTACTAAAATTTGGGTTCCATGGATTTCCCAAATATTTATGTCCAATACCCACAAAGATGCCATCCACCGATAAGGGGGCATAGCTCAGTGGCAGAGCATTTGACTGCAGATCAAGAGGTCCCCAGTTCAACACTGGGTGCCCCATAGCCACTTTTCTTCAGTGCCATGTTTTTTGCAGGGTGGTCCTAAAATTTCGGTTACATGGATTTCACAAATATTTACGTTCAACACACCACAAAGATACCCATCATTGACAAAGGGGTATGGCTCAGTGGGAGAGAAATTGATTGCAGATCGAGGGGTCCGTAGTTTAACTCTGGGTGCCCCCTAACCACTTCTCTTCAATGCCTTGTCTTTTGCAGGAGGGTACTAAAATTTGGGTTACATGGATTTCCCAAATATTTCTGTCCAATACCCACAAAGTTACCATACACAGACGAGGGGGTATATCTCAGTGGCAGAGCATTTGACTGCAAATCAAGAGGTACCCAGTTCAACTCTGGGTGCCCCCTAACCACTTCTCTTCAAGCCATGTCTTTTGCAGGAGGGTCCTAATATTTGGTTTACATGGATTTCCAAAATATTTGTGTACAATACCCACAAAGATGCCAAACACAGGCAAGGGGGTATAGCTCAGTGGCAGAGCATTTGACTGCAGATCAAGAGGTCCCCAGTTCAACTCTGGGTGCCCCCTAACCACTTCTCTTCAATGCCTTGTCTTTTGCAGGAGGGTACTAAAATTTGGGTTCCATGGATTTCCCAAATATTTATGTCCATACCCACAAAGATGCCAAACACAGACAAGGGGGTATAACTCAGTGGCAGAGCATTTGACTGCAGATTAAGAGGTCCCCAGTTCAACTCTGGTTGCCCCCTAGCTACTTCTCTTCAATGCCATGCTTTTTGCAGGAGGGTCCTAAAATTTGGGTTCCATGGATTTCCCAAATATTTCTGTCCAATACCCACAAAGATGCCAACCACTAGCAAGGGATTGTAGCTCAGTGGTAGAATATTTGACTGCAGAATAAGAGGTCCTCATTCCTACTCTGTGTGCCCCCTTACCACTTCTCTTCAATGCCATGTTTTTTTTAAAGGGTGGTTCTTAAAATTTGGGTTACATGGATTTCACAAATATTTCTGTTCAACACCCACAAAGATGCGTGGTATTGACAAGGGGGTATGGCTCAGTGGTAGAAGAATTTGACTGCAGAACAAGAGGTCTGTATTTCAACTCTGGGTGCCCCTTAACCAGTTCTCTGCAACGCCATGTCATTTGCAGGAGGGTCCTAAAATTTGGTTTACATGGATTTCCCAAATATTTATATTCAATACCCACAATGATGCACTTTATAGACATGGGGTTTTAGCTCAGTGGCAGAGCATTTGACTGCAGATCAAGAGGCCCACAGGTCAACTCTGGGTGCCCCCTAGCCTCTTCAATGCCTTGTTTTTCCAGGAGGGTCCTTAAATTTGGGTTCCATGGATTTCCCAAATATTTATGTCCAATAACCACAAAGATGCCCAACCCTAGCAAGGGGGTATAGCTCAGTGGCAGAGCATTTGACTGCAGATCAAGAGGTCCTCAGTTCAACTCTGGGTGCTCCCTAGCCACTTCTCTCCAATGCCATGTTTTTTTGCAGGAGGGTCCTAAAATTTGGGTTCCATGGATTTCCAAATATTTATAACCAATACCCAAAAAGATGATCACCACTAGCAAGGGATTGTAACTCAGTGGTAGAACATTTGACTGTTGGTCAAGAGGTCTTCAGTTCAACTCTGGGTGCTCCTAGCCACTTCTCTTCAATGCCATGTTTTTTTCCAGGAGGGTCCTAAAATTTGGTTTACATGGATTTCCCAAATATTTATGTCCAATACCCACAAAGATGCCAATCACAAAATAGGGGGTATAGCTCAGTGGCAGAGTGTTTGACTGCAGATAGATAGATCCACAGTTCAACTCTGGGTTCCCGCTAATCACTTCTCTTCATGCCATGTCTTTTGCATGAGGGTCCTAAAATTTGGGTTACATGGACGCTGAGCAGGCATTTAAACCGTTTAAATCATCAAAAACATCTATATTATCAAATAAAAGATGTAAATGTTTATATAGTCTTGTTTAATTTAAGTTACAAAAGACAGGCTTTATTTAATCTGTTATCATAAATCACCCCCCCTCCTACCGACTCGGGTCTTGAGTCCTGAGTCCTCACAAATGAAATATTAAATTTGGTTATTGCTTTGGGCTCAAGCCTGCAAATCAAGTTGAATTGCCGGGCAGGGTTGGGTCGGGACGGAACAATTTTTTTCTGCCCGAATTTACCTCTACCCTGCTGCTTCAAGTCACATCTCACTCTTTAATCCAGTCTTTTTTCATCTCAATATGTCTTTTGGGCCGCTTGAAGCGGCACTAATCCTCGGCAGCATTATCGATTCAGCCGCCAGACCTCATTAATGACTCATGAAGGTTTTGAGAAAAAGACGATAAAATAAACATTCCATCAAGTAGGCAAACTGTAACACAGTTAGTTTTCCACCAACA
Source organism: Stigmatopora nigra (assembly GCF_051989575.1). NCBI lineage: Eukaryota > Metazoa > Chordata > Actinopteri > Syngnathiformes > Syngnathidae > Stigmatopora > Stigmatopora nigra. Next base: position 3,182,863 of record NC_135511.1, on the reverse strand, counting down.
ACGCAGAGGTTGCTGTTTAATCTACAGGGACTGGAATAAAATTTGACAAAACCTTATGGTCTTTAACCATTGACGTTGCTAGAGGTCCAATACCTTTTGACTGGGAGGGGCTAATGATTGAACGTAGACATTGACAACAGTAGGAGTCCAGTTAATTTAAACTGAGAGAAATGGCAGTGATAGCTCATGCTATAGTGCCACTGACGGAGCTAGATATCCAATTGACTTTGAAAGGAAGGACCAAATGAATGCATGTTCAAGCGCTGTCAATGGCACCCAATGATAACAATGTGAAAAAATAATGATTCTGACACCTGACATCCACATATGCGGCCAATACATTTTGGGTTATGTAAAGCAACACAATGTGATGATGCGCATATTTTTTTTTTAATTAGCAAAAAGAGTTTCTTGCATTGAGGGTTAGCAAAGAAAACAGTTTGCAAATGACTTTGTTTTACTATGTTGTCTCAGGCCCATTGGCATTTTTTTCTGACTTAGCTGGATAAATAAGGGACAAGTGGTTATAGTCCATAAATGAAGGAGAGCCCTAAAGCCAAATACCCAATCGTTACCTATACATTTCTAAATAGGATTAGTTAACACATCATTTGTTTTTGTTTTTTTCTTCTTTTCTTGTAGTAGTCTAAACACGAAAAAGTATAATGTGAACATTAAACATGTAAATGCAGGGACAAGGTAAAAATGCAAATTAAAATACAATTTACTATTCATTCATTCATTTTCAATAGCGTTTATCCCCCACAAGGATCAAAGGGGGTGCTAGAGCCTATCCCAGCCAAAAATTGGCACCAGTCAGGGAATTGAATTGACTTGAAAGCTTTGTTTTCATCATAAGTACATACATTCGCTTTCAACAAAAAATGGGATTAATGAACTGGTCCTTCAATGGAAGATGAATAAAAACGATTGTGTCGTTTTTATTGTGTTAAATATTTTTTGTCTTTTTACCTTTAAGCGGTTCAAAAGTGATTGAATGAATGAAACCTAAAAAGATTTGCTAATATAAATACAAACCAAAAATCACACTTGAGAGAGCAGGCTACTGCCTAAGCAGCCAAAATCAAAACATTTGGTAGAGTAGGCATTCAATTCCTCTTCTGACCTCTGTGATCTTTGACCCTTTCTCCACTCATCATGTGACCTAGCCTACAAAAATGCGTTAGTCTTATCTGTTTTTCTGTAATTCCGTTTCTAACCTCTATGACCCCTTCTGTTTGATATTACAAACATATTATTCAGGTTTGATAATAATCCATTTAGTTGTTGAGTTATCATGAACACAAAGGTTAAAAAAACAGAGAACCAAGTACATAAAGTAGCAGTCATAAATAATTGATGTGGCTTATTTCAATCCGTCCACCAAAAAATTAAATGAGGTTATCAATAGTTGACGCCCAATCCATTTCAAGTATTTGGTTGGCAAAGAATGAATGTGAATTTAAGAATCTAAGAACACTATGTAGTGCAGAGAATGCCAAGTTTGAGAAAAGACATTCTTTACCTTGTCACTACTTTGTGAACTCTCGTAAAACACTTGCTAAAATGTACAGCCGCTATGCTGTCGGAATATCAATACCTTTTCTCTCCAGCGTGCCACAAAGTGTTAGTCACGCACTGGCTTTTTGAGAAGAGGATTAAAGGACCTGGCAGTGAGAACAGTAATCCTTGGAATCGCCTCTGGCATCAAACTTTATGCATATATAAATATAAATTATCGACAATATATATTATTTTACACCAGGTTTAAATTTAGGATTTCCCAATTTTGTTGTTGTTAATTTACGCTAAACAACAATAGCTGCTCAATTCATTTGATGAGGAAGTCCTCCCAATGCAATGATAAACAATAAGTTCAACCAGTGACGGCCATTCAGGCCTTCAAGGCCTTCTCTGCTGGCCTAAGAAATATCTGAATCATATATTATTATATTTTGTCCATCAATACTTATTAAATAATTCCCAATTGTCTGTTAGTTTCTTTTCATTGCGTTCCCCCCTGGTTGCACTGCTTCCATGTGTGTTTTCATATTGAAGCATTTAACCAATCACATTTCAGCCATTATTTGTTACCAGAGTCAGAAATCTGCCTCAAGGCCTTCACAATCAGTTCTGCAGGCTCTGCTGCATTAAACACGCGTCGATAAGACTGTTGCTTTAACCCAGTGCTTCTCAAATAGTGGGGCGCGCCCCCTTGGGGGGGCGTGGTGCGATACCTGGGGGGGCGCGTGTAACCCTGGGGAACAGGATTTTATTTGGCCGTACTAGTGTAAAGTGTAATTGCGCATCCACTACAGTAGCTGGCAGTGGCGCTCTCATTTATTTTTTTATTTCAGGCATTGATGCACTTAAAATCTTTTCTGTTGCAGACTTAAAACAAGATTTAATAAAGTTATTCTTTGTAAGTTTGACTATATTTCTTTTTTTCCTTTTATATAATGTTAATAAGGATAAAATGTTGTACTTATAACAATTTTATAAAATGATTTTATTTATAGTCACGGTGAGGAGTGGGGGGAGGCGCAAAAAGCTTTCTTCTTGCTAGGGGGGGCCTAACAGAAAATAATTGAGAAGCACTGCTTTAACCAATCAGATTTCGAGTTGGCAACACCACAATGCCTTGTCGCAGGCGTAGGGATACATCATTGCCTTCTCGCAAGCGTAGGGATACGTCATTGCCTTATTGCAGGCGTAGGGATACGTCATTGCCTTCTCGCAGGCGTAGGGATACGTCATCGCTTTCACCAACTATGATTGGGTAGTGGTTAGCCAGAGCTACCAAACTGTATATGGAGCTAGCTGCACAAGTAAATATATTGGTGTGTTGATTTAAAGCCATTTTCAAGACGGACTTTACCAGAAATATGACAGAACAGGTTTGCCTTTCTGCATTAGCTTTGATGGCGATATAAAAGAAGGAAGAAATTCCTAAATAATATAACAATTGTGGGCCAAGTTCTGATATCTGGAAAGCTCCTGTGTTTGTATTCAATCACTAAATGCTGCTAGGGAGTGGATTTTAGCCAATTTTCATTTAACTTGTTAAGACCCTGACTGATGTAACTTCTTAAAGGGACGGCGCAGGTACATACAAACTCTTATACACGCACACGTCGGCTCAGTGAAACTGCTCATGGCCATTGTTGGCTTTTATTGATGTGTAGACCGTGTTGTTTTACCTTGTTTTGTCGCCGGTCTTTTGGTCGCCGGTCCTCTGGTCGTCCGTTGTCGCCGTCTGGGTGACCAAAAGACAGCGACAAAAATACCGGCGACCAATCGACCGCACACAAGGTTTTATAGCCATAAAATAGTTTTTGAGGGTTGGATTGATTTGATTCGTTGAAGGCGCTACGAGAAAATGCACAGACCACCACTGAGTTCAACAAAACTAAATTAATATGCCACAAAGGAGAACAGCAGAACCACATGCAGCCAAAAGCCTGGAAAGAGTATGGAAAGTGTCAAGACTTGCCTGGAGCTGTCTTTTCTGTGCACCGTCACGTACATCTCGTAGACCCGGCCCTGAGGGACGGCGCCCGCCGGAACCAGCAGACTCACTCCTGGTAAACGGGGGGAGAAGTGCCAGTTAATTGAGGTCACCCAGACCCAGGCGCTGGAAAGTTGGATATTCTTGCTACCGGAGTTGGGCACAATGAGGTGTCCTCCCTGGTTGTTGAAGGATCCGTGAGCGGTGCACGATGGGTCTCGAGTGCGAGCCAAGCTCTGGTTTCGAAGGTTCATCGTGTCACTGTTGTCCAGCAGGGAATGGGTTAACTGGGAAAACAAAATTGAATGTTACGTCAGCATCAATAGAGAGTTGCTAAATCATAAAAAAAATTAAAACTTGCTCATTATTAAAAAAAAACATTCATATTTAATAAAATTCTGTCATTTGTCATGAATTTTCAACTTAGTTAGCATAGGCAATTATCTCATCTCATTTTCTGAACTAATTTATCCTCATTAGGGTTGCAGGGGTGTGCTGGAGCCTAGCCCAGCTGACTCTGGGCCAGATGCGGGGGACAACACCCTGAATCAGTTGCCAGTCGATCGCATGGTACAAGGAGACAGAGAATCATGCACACTCACACCTATACGTAAGGGCAATTTAGAGTGTCCAATCAGGCTACAATGCATGTTTTTGGAATGTGGGAAGAATCCGGAGTACCCGAAGGAAACCCACACAGAACATGCAAACTCCACGCGTGACCTGGATTTGAACCCAGCATCCCAGAGCCGTGTGGCCGACATGCTAACCACTCGCTCCACCAGGCTGCTTGCAATTGTTTCATGTTCATATTTATTATATCTCACTTCTCATTAGTATTCATTATTTTTTATTCATTTATTCATTTTATACTGCTTATACTACTACTTTATTTAATGTGCTTATTTTTTATTATATCCATTCATACCGCCCATCCTTGAAAGAGTTGCCGGGGTTTCTGGAGCCTAACGCAACTGCGTTTGGGCGAAAGGCAGACTACACTCTAGACCACGGGTGTCAAAGTGGCGGCCCGGGGACCAAATCTGGCCCGCCGCATCATTTTGTGTGGCCCGGGAAAGTAAATCATGAGTGCCGACTTTCTGTTTTAGGATCAAATTAAAATGAGAATATCAATGTATATTAAATTTCCTGATTTTCCCCTTTTAAATCAATAATTGTAATTTTTGAATCCATTTTCTCTGTGTTTTTAGTTCAAAAATCATTTTGTAAAATCTAAAAATATATAAAAAAAACTAAAATAAACATTGTTTTTGATCTATAAAAAACTGAATATTCAGGGCTTTTTATCCAGTTCTTTTAATCCATTTAAAAAAAAAAACAAATCTAAATATTATATTTAAAATGGTCCGGCCCACGTGAAACTGAGTTGACGTTAATGCTGCCCGCGGACTGTTCGCCAGTCATTCGTAGGGTACACAGAGAGACAGTCAGCCACTCACACTGCCACTGTGTGGGAATTGAACCCAGACTACCCTCACCAAAGTCAGGCAGTAGAACCACTGCACCATCGGGTGGCTTTTTTATTATATATGAATGTTTTTTTCTTTAATATTCTGTGCACCATTTTCATTCATTCATCTTCCATACCGGGCATCCTCGTAAGGGTTGAGGGGGTTACTTGGGCCTATCCCAGCTGAAAAAAGGCAGACTACACCCTGATCGTCAGTCAGCCATAGGGCACACAGAGAGACAGACAACCACACATACTCAGAATCCTCCCGCCACCAGCGGGAATCGTGCCCGCACCTATAAGGCAGCTTCATCATTTCCCTGGGTATTTTTTCTTTTTAAGATTTTAACGCATTCTTTTCCAGGGACACCAATGACACATTTTTTCTATTTAAAAAAAATATCTGTTCAATGCACCATGAATAATGCTTTCCATAGTGACACGATTTAAATATTCTTTTTACCAAATTAATTGTTTTAATTACTTAATGTGTTTCAAAATTCAAATCAGGGCAATTTAAAAAATTTATTCATTAAATTCCTTCAAAAACATATTCGTTAATTGCGTTCAATTTTTTTAGTTGTACACGATTATGTAATTGACTTCCCTCAATGCAAAAAAATATTTTTTTTCTTGTATTTAAAAAAGATATTTATATTAACATAATATCATGATCATGACAGAATGATTATTCTTATTATCTATTTAGTGTTTTATTTTATCAAACTGTTTGTGTGATGTCTGTTGCTTTATCTATTTCATATAATTTTATTAAATGATTATCCATTTATTTATTAAAATTGTAATATTTTCTTCTTTTTCTGTCGTCTTAATAATAAAAACTGACCCTGAACATGTGTATTTCACACATATAAGTACAAATAAAATTAAATGAAATAAAATGGAGTACTGGACTAAAAGGACCCCATTCAAGAATAGGGCTTCCAGAGTTTGTTTCCACACAAACCCCCCCCCCCCCCCCCCCCGCCTTTTTTGTTGCAAATGCTTTCTTGAGACGCGGTGGTAGGAAGCTGAGCGCAGTGCCTGGGAGCAGTGCCACCAGGCTCAGCTGAAAGAAGGAAAATCTCAAATCACCGTAGGCTAAAAAGTGCTTCAAAAACAAAACATGATCTGCTTTGCAATTCAACTCTAAATGTGAGCACTGACATGTAAAATAAGCAATTAGGATTCTGCCGTCGTTTAATTCTGCATTGCAGCAAATGCACGAGTGAGTTGAGGATGTTGTTTTACTTCATTTTTAATTTTGATTAACTTTATTTCTGCCATCGACAGTGATAGGTATCCATCCCCCATGAATTGCCATTGATGACATTTTCTAGCAAATAAAAAATGTGGCCCACATCAAACATTCCACAAAAATGTTCCAAATAGTGACAATAGTACAAATTTCTAAATTTCATGTCAAACAAGCGTCCCGGGTGCCAGGTCCTGCCACATTCCAGGCGGCGGGGACACCCTGAATCGGTGACCAGCCAATCGCAGGGCACAAAGAGATGGACAACCACACTCAAACTCAGGGTCAATTTAGAGTGTTCCACCAGCCTAACCTGCATCCTTTTTTGGGGAATTTGTGAGGAGAACATCCAAATTCCACACAGTGAGGACCAACCTGAGGTCGAATTTCCGACGCCAGAACTGTGTCGATAAGGCACTAAATTAATCTCTTTAAACCCCAAACACATATTTAAGTATTGACTAAATGCTTTATTTAAAAAATATCTTAGGTGTTGGTTTTTGGGGTGTTGCGTTTGGATTTTATAGTCTTGTCTTTTTCCCCAACCTGGCATGTCTTGTGATTGATTGCCACCTGTTGTGTCCTACCCCAGTTGTCTCTCCTGCTCGGTGTCTCTTATGGTACCGAGGTGTTTCTAAACTTGTGTTTTTTTTTTAAGAATAAAGGGGAAAAATATTTGTAATATAAGATTACGAGGCTCAAAAGATACAATTTGACTTTGGCAAGCACACTCTCTGTGGCTAACCGTTGACAAACTTTTCTAAAGATTTATATTAGAATTTTAGTATATTTCTTCATTAAGGTTGCAGGGGTGTGCTGGAGCCTATCCCAGCTGACTCTGGGCCAGAAGCGGGGGACACCCTGAATTGGTGGCCAGACGATCGTAGGGCAGAAGGATACGGACAACCATTCACAGTCACACCCATACCTAGGGACAATTTAGCGCGTCGAATAAGTCTCGTCAAAAAAATTAATTTGACAAAATTTATATTTTTCCCATAATTGGTCGCTGCCATCCCTGAAAAGTGGCTTATTGGCGATTTCAGAAATCTATTTCACATTTCCAAATCCTTTCCCACCTTCATATCTAATTGATTGATTATATCTCGGTGGCCAGCCAATCAAAAATACAAGAAGATAGACAAACATTCACGCTCACACTCATATTAAGGGGAATTTAGAGTGTTGAACCAGTCTAGCATCCATAATTTTAGTTTGTGGGAGAAAACTAGAGTACCCGGAGAAAACCCACAAATTCTCAAGGACACCAAGAATACTCCACACTCTTGATCCACCCTGCTTTCATTGGTAGATCTTAGAACCGTAAGGTTGATGCGCTAACCACTAGTCTTTCTATTTGGGTCGTTTACCGATACATCAGTAGCCCGTAAATTTTCATCACAGGTGGAAACCACCACCCCCAGTAGGGCATTTTGGTGGTTCACCCCGTTTTGCTGTCTTATCAGCAATAATCATTCCCAAAGGATATAGGTCATTAACATATTAGATATGCGCGCTACACATCTACAAATAGAAATTTGTTTTGGAAGTTCATTTGCCGCCGTTTGTCGCCCAAGTCAGTCAGCATGAGCGACTGCCATGCGAGTGGCTGTGATTAACTCTTTGTTTGCCAATAATGCAATAACGGAAAAACTGTGACACATTGAAACACACACGCACCCTCACACAAGTATATTAACCGTTTGTAAAGAAAAAATAACCTCCATATTTTGCGTTAAGTTATACTCTTCCGGTAATGCTATCAGTTTAGCTGACTCAACTGGGCCGCTATTTCATTGTTTAAAAAAAATGCTCCCCACAAACCTTTCACATTGATATCAAGTAAATGGCAGCAGGACACCATTTCAGGGCCAGATTTGGTCTCTAAGTGCCATGTTTGAGACCTGTGCTTTATGGTGTATTATTATGGCATAGTAGAGCCTTAAAAGTTTTGGCTCAGGAGTAATAATAACTCCTTGCTTGCCACTGACCTCCAATTCATTTTGACTGGGAGGGGCATTCACAACCATTTTCCCCCAGTTGAAATGAATTAGATATCTATATCGATGTCAATGAAAGCTAAATAGATGAAAGCCTGACCTTGGGGGAGAGTTTGGATGTAAAGTCGCCTCTGAGGTCGTCCTGCGATGTCACTAGGCCGGAGGAGTTGTACACTTTGATTTTCAGGTTGGGAAGCGGATCTAAGAAAGGAAAATTGGTCAAATAAATCTTTAAAAGCAAGATTTGACACTATAAACACTATGAGAGAAGGAAAACTTCATATGTAGCACCACAGTTGTAAAATATATAAGAACATGAGGAAAATACATTCCGGAACAGAGAAATGGAACAGTGTGATGATATTACCATGTGATATGAGTATGCTGATTAATTTGCATGACCCCCCCCCCCCCCCCCCCCCAAATCCTTTTAATTTAGTAACTTATATTGACTGCATGCAATTACTATTGGCACTCCCACTCAAAAGACATTTGGGGTCCAGTACTGTCAGTGGTAGCCAATGTTTCACCACATTTAAAAAAAAGCCAGATAGTATTGGCAAGAAATATTTGAAATGCGGAAATCTCCCCATGTGTGATTTTACACAGCTCCTTCCTGATGCCTCCCAAGTGACGAATGTAAACATGATGCATGTCCGTGTATCATGAGCTGACTTCCATACTCAAATAAATCCACATCTGCAATGCAAAACAGATACTCTGAAATAAAAAGAGTCTGCACTAACGTGCTCATTCGAAATCAGATTAGCATGTGTACCAAAGGGACTAGGCAAAAAAAAAAAGGAATAAAATATGTCGGCACACCTAAATCTTTTAACTTGATAAAATGCCACACTAGGTAAAATAAAGATACTCAAGTCATTATTTTTTAAATTTTCCTATTAACATTACTGGTTCTTTATAATGTGGATCAACACCAATAACCCTTTCATGCACCAATTATTTTATTTTGTTTTTCTTTTTTTTAACCAAATGGAATAGGATACATAAAAGAAAATAAATAAATAGAATAATAATCTTCTCAAACTTGCAGCTCGAGGGACAATAATAGTATTTTATAGATCCCTATTTGGGACCAAATTATTGCACGCAGAAATGTGCAATGGACAGTAAAAAGAATCTATGAATAATGTGAAATAATATGAATGAAATAATTGGAATATACATTTTTTGAAAATGTGAATATGTTGTAAACACTATAATTATTCTTATAGTTACAAAAATTATTAACAGTATATGCCTGAGCAAAAACACATAAATAATTTAAAAAAAAGAAATTATTAAAAAAAAACAACTTCAAAAATTAATTTGTGGGGAGCCGATCGCAGGGCACAAGGGTAACCCTAACCCATACCTAGGGGCAATTTAGAGTGTCCAATCAGCCACATCATGCATGTTTTTTGGAATGTGGAAGGAAACCAGAGTACCGAGAAAAAACCCACACAGGCTTGGGGAGAACATGCAAACTCCACACAGGTAACCAAGGAACCAGGAAAGACATCACGAGTGCTTGACTGACATTCTAAAAACAACAACAACAACAATAATAAACAACATTTAGATGTCTCTCTCCCCTACAGCCCATCACACAGGCTGCTGTGTTGTGTAATGTCCTTGCTGTGTGCCATAATGTAACTTAATTAAAATATCACATTCATAATAAAAGAAGAAAAAAATCCTTGTTTTGAATAACACAACACAACCATAGCAAAACTGTCAGACGCTATTTCTTCTGTTGAGGGAGCACAACCAGGACGGTACACGACCCCCAGCCTGTATGACCAGCTCTGTTTGAAAAAAATGCATGTTTCTTATATTTGCAAAATTAATCTTAAAAAAAGATACACCCTTGTGTATTTTCAATTAGGAGCACATAAATGCGCGTAAGATAAGTCGCATACATGTTTGATGAATGGTTGTGTGCATGTGTGTGTATCAAAAATGTGCTTGTGTTCATAATTAGACTGCTCTCATTCCATAAGTTGTTGGCAGCATACTACGGTTCATATGCCAGCTTGTGGGAATATTGATTGTTTTTTAAATTAAATACGGCGGTGCATTGCCAATTGTCATCAGCGCATCAATGGCATCTTAGCATTGAGCTGACAGCTTTTTTTGGAAAAATAAGATAGGCGGCTGAGTGGTTAGCGCGCCAGCCTCACAGTGGGTAACCTGGGTTCATATCCCGGCTCAGTTCACCTGTGTGGATTTGCATGTTCTCTCTGGGCATGTGTGGGTTTTTTCTAGGTACTCTGTTTTCCTCCCACATTCCAAAGACATGTATAGTGGGCTGATTGAACACTACACAACCCCTAGGTTTGAGTGTGGGCATGAATGGTTGTTTGTCTCCTTGTACCCTGCAATCGGTTGGCTGGCCACCAATTCAGGGTGTCCCCCTGCCGCTGGCTAAAAATCAGTTGGGATAGGCTCTCAAAAAATGAGATGAGAAGAAAAATGTATTTTGTAGTTTAATGCACAGTGTATGTTAAGATACTTGTGATGCCTGTTTAATTTTTCAGTTGATCTAAACTGGTGTTGGATGGAGTTCAAATTACCTGACAAGGATAATTCATTGGTTGCCATTGACGATTGTGTGTATCTTACCATTCCTTCATTTGCTGTCGGGTTTACTAATTCAAATGATTGAACATCTATTTTTGACAAACTCGTTGATCGATGGAAGCCTCATTCATTCCATATGGAATGGATAGCTATCTGCGTTAATGGCATTGGAATATGATGAAATTTTAGTGTACCTGATCTGGCAGTTTTTATGTTGACGGACTGGAAGCCCCCATTGAGCGCCGATGTGTCGATTATGTCCGAGTCGAAGTCCTGGTGTGTCTTGCGGTACACGAAGAGCGCCACGATGACAGAGATGACGAGGCACATGATGACAGCAATGACCACGCCCACATAGAGAGCCACATCGTCCGTGCTCGGAGCCGCTGGAGGGGAGCAAGAAAAGATTATGTACACCTGAACTCAAAATGTTATTAGACAGCCAAAGGAACGTGTCAAAATACTGAGAACCTGGAAAAGGTGTTTCCATTTTGGGCTCATAAGTTCACAAGTCCAAAATTAAATTGTTATGTTTGTATTCAGGTGGCCTGGCGGGTGTGAGGTTAGGGTGTTGCCCTCACAGTTCTGGGGTCGAGAGTTTGATACCAGGTTGGACCTCACTGTGTAGAGTTTTGCATGTTCTTCCAGAGCTTGTGCGGGTTTTCCTCCCACATCCCAAAAAGCATGCATGTGGGTTGCTTGAACACTCTAAATTGTGTCAAGGTATGAGTGGGAGCATGAATGGTTGTCTCTCTCCTTGTGCCCTGCGATTGGTTGGCCACCAATTCAGGGTGTCCCCCATCTGGTGCCCGAAGTCAGCTCGGATATGCTCCAGCAATCCCCACAAACCTTGTGAGGATAAGTGGTAGAGAACATGAATGAAAGAATGAATGTTTGTATAGGTTACTGAATAATTAATAAATGTATTATGATCAAAATTGTGTATTAAAATATGAAAATATGATGTGATTGAATTTTGGGGTCGTGAGGTCAAAGATTATAGGTCACGTGGCTAAATTGAATATGAGCACTGCTCTCTCAGAATGCAATATTAATTAATGTGATTGTCATCCTTATTAATTTTATCTTTTAAAGTGAAATTGTTTAAATATTTTTTGTAATGTATATATTTTGAATATTTAATATTAGGTCAGTTATTTTATTTAATCAATACTGGATAAAATATTTATTGAATACATTTTATTATTGCAGTTATTTCCAAAGTTGCAATTTAAATTACATTTCTAGGTCAAATAAACATAAAAATAATTCCCAATATTTGAGTCCAAAAATAATGATTAGTATATGGAATTAAGTGCATTGACACTGGGGAAATGTATTAAACTCAATAAGAGAGACTCGGTTAAAACGTAGTTATGGCCCAGATATTTTTGCTTTAAATCCCGAATATCTTTTGGTTCACTTTTTTTTTTTGTGAAATGCTCGCTCGCATGGATTAAAGACAGGAAATTAACCGGACCATTTCAACAGATTACAAACCTATTTGAAACCATTCGAAAGGCAATTTTGCATTTTTCCTTTGTGTCACTCCAATGAACCTCCCTGTTTTGAAAAAAATGTCAGAGCTTTTATCAAACAGCACCTGTCACATAACAACCAAAGCTTCATTCGTCCCGAAAATGCTTCAAACGTCAGCTTTTTCTAAATAATGACAGCTACGTCCGTTTAAAGTTGACATGCGGCGGTTCATTTGAATTTAAAATTACACTATAGCATTGTTTGATCACATCTACAAACATAGCATAGAAATATTATGCGTTTATGTAAGAATAATTCTTATGCACGAACATATAATGCTATGTGCTGCCAGGTAAACTCAATGAAGACTTGTAGAAGCAACTCAAATTTCTCATTCGTTTTGGTGTAAGATTAAATCCAGTCTCGGATTTGATATCTAAATTTTAGGCATTAGGAGACCACCTCGTTACAAACATGCATATTGTAAGGATTTTTTAATGCATATTTTACATTTTGAAACTATGTGAGTGCTTTGGTCAAATATCAAAGCTGCTGTAACTTAATTTTACCTATAGATGTCGCTGTTACTTCTCGCAGTAAAGCCCCAAAAACTTCAAACCATTTTCATATGAAAATAAAGAAAACTCTCAATTCTTCACTTGGGTGCTACAAGTAAAAAGTTTCATCCAGCAATCAGTTTGCGAATGTTTTCCAGAGAGCTCTTTGCTTTACGCATCTGAAAATGTGTTTTGTTTGACCACTGGTTGATAAAACAACCTGTTTGTCAATCTGCTCTAAACCAGCTGATGTTGGTTTGCACTAATTATATATCCAAGTAATAATTATTGATAGATTTCAGGTGGTATTGTGCAACTTCTTGCTAAACTACAAGGCCTTTTTATAGGGTCTGTGTGTTCAACACCTTTTCCTTGTTTTATTGCACTTAAGTCCATATAACCATTACTGGACTCAAATGTTCCAGTTTCATTTGAATTGCATCTTTGGAAATAACTGTAATGAGAAAAAAGTTGACGTGTTGAATACTTTTCTCTGATGTAAGATTTCAAATTATTTTGATGTATATTGATAATTTCTTTTGGACTCTCTCTTCAAAATGAATACATTTTCTCTCTGTCTATCTTCAAACGAATTCATCACTAGTAGATAGGACTGCCAGCAATTACAAGTCAGATGGATTGGACATCAAATGCTGAATCAATGGCAGCCAAAGGGGTAATAAAGTAACATTATAATTAGGTAGGTTGTCCTTCTCCTTATGCTCCTTGGCTGGCCACCGTTTCAGGGTGTCCCTTGCCTGGTGTAATTGGCTGGGATCGCCCCAGTGGGGTCACCGCTTATCCTCACAAGAATTTTCGGGGTCCTACAACCCTTGCGAGGATAAGCGGTTCAGAAAATAAATAAATATTGTTAAGTATATATCGGCCCGGCGACTCAAGTGGTTAGCACGTCGGCATCACAGCTCTGAGGTCCTGGGTTCAAATCCAGGTCGGTCCAGCTGTGTGGAATTTGCTTGTTGTTGTTTGCATGGGAGTTCTGTGGGCACTCTGGTTTCCTCCCACATTCCCAAAAAAACATGCACTGTTTCTGGCCCGAAGTCAGGTGGGAGAGGCTCCAGCACCCCCCGTGACCCTAGTGAGGATAAAGCGGTTCAGGAAATGTATGAATGAATGTTAAGTACAAATATGACCCTATTTTTATTCCCATATATACAGGAAATGCTGGTGCTTCAGTTGAGTTCAGAAGATATAGTCATTATTATTACTATTCGTTTAATTTTATAATATTTCAATGTGACATTTATCAAAAAAATATTTCGGGTAAATCGGGGCTTTTATGAATAAATCTAACGTCACTATTGAGATAATACATTTTTATGGGCTATTTTGGGAACATCCTTTGAAGAATGACAAAAAGACGTTAGCCCAGTTTTGAGACTGAAACTTTAAAGCCTACCTGCTACAGGCACATTAAGAGCATTTGTCTAGGCACGGGCGACAAGAGACACGCTAAAGTTTTCCATTTTAATGAACTTGGTAATTATTTTACAACGGTACCCTTCAATATGTTATGAGCATTTTCAAAGTTTTTTCATCCAGTCATTAAAGCACACAACATTCCACTCTTACAAAAAGGGTGTAAAAATAAATATGCTAAGAAGAGAGACATTTTGATATGAGAAATGGTCGAAAAGACAACATCAAATTCATTTACAATGAAGAACAATTCAGGGCAGGGAATCAATTGAAAGTCAAAATGAATAGTTGGTTCCACTTAATCCCAAATTCATGTCCTTCATTCATTCATTTATCTTCCATAACACTCACCCTCTAAAGGGTTGCAGGGATTGCTGGAGCCTAACCCACACACAGAGACAAACAACTATCCACAATACCAATCATGCCAGCATAAGCGGGAATTGAGTCCACGCCTGCCCACATCAAAGTCTGACAAACGAACCTCTACACCACAAGGCAGCTTGATTAAACCCCTTGTAAAACCTAAATTTGTCTGGTCCACATGTACTTTGTCATGCACCTGTATCACACAACCCATTGGAAAGCAACATTGACGATCAGATCTTGATTCATTCATTTCGAATGTATCACTCAAAGTCAGTGGTTCTTAACCTGGGTTTGATCGAACCCTAGGGGTTCGGCGAGTGGGTCTCAGGGATTCGGTGGAGCCTCTGCCGCGGAATTCAAAATGCATCGATCGACTCATCATGTCTAATCACGATAACATTTTCCGCTTGACAATCACTGGCTGCATATGATCACGTAACATTGCCTGGCCAGTGCTGGAAGGAATACAGATTGGAAATTGGAATTAAATCGGCTAATAAATATTAGCCGATTAAATTCCAATTTGCAGTGTAGGTGATATGATTAGACAAGAAAGAGTCAAAAGTCAAAGAAATCTGACATTTAGTGATGCTTTGAATTTGTTAAGAAGGATGCCAGCCTTCTGAGAGTGATCCTCTCGTTGCTCGTGATTTTTATTTAATGAATGTTCTCCTCTATATTAAAGTCAAATACGTTTTTTTGTCCATTATACTACAATGTAAAAATGAACTATTATATTTAATTGTGTATTATATTTAAAACGTTTCCACCCACATTCCAAAACATGTATGGTAGGTTGGTTGAACACTCAAAATATTGTCTGTAGGTGTAAATGGTTGTTTGTCTCGTTTTGACTTGCTGGTGACCAATTCAGAGTGTACCCCGCCTCCTGCCCGTTGTTAGCTGGGATAGGCTCCAGCACACCCCCGACTCTTGTGAGGATGAGCAATACAGAAAAAAAATCAAGTGAAGGATGCCTCATCTCTTCTCAATTTCTGAACCGCTTGACCGTCACCAGGGTCGAGGGGGGTGCTGGAGCCTAACCCAGCTGACCTTCGAGCCACAGGCGGGAAACTCCCTGAATTGATGGCCAGCCAATCGCAGAGCACAAGGAGACAAACAACCATTCACGCTCACACTCATACCTAGGGGCAATTTAGAGTGTCCAATCAGCCTATCATGCATATTTTGGAATGTGGGAGGAAAACAGAGTACCCGGAGGAAACCCACGCAGGCCCAGCAAGAACATGCAAACTCAACACAGGTGGACCGACGTGGATTTGAAACCAGGTCCCCCACTGTGAGGCCGACACCTTAACCACTCATCCGCCGGGCCGCCATTCAAACATGTAAAAGTTATAATTACTGACAAATTTCAGGTGGTATTATACATTTTCTCTATACAGCCTTTAAATCGAAATGTTTAATTACTGGGTCCAAAAATATACTACATTTTAGACATACAATAATTATATGCCCTTTTAAAGATATGTATTACTTCATTCAAGCAGAGAATATAATTAAAGGTTCAAACTTTTAAAAAAGAATTCTAAAACTTTTTTTAGAAATGTTTTGAAATATTTTTGTTGTCATGATTTTCACAATTGCATAAATAAGATTTTTTTTAAATATGTACATAATACAATGATCATATTTCCTAATACAATATAAAATAGGTAAATGAAATACATCTCTCAGGAGTGAATGAACCAGCACACCCCTCCTTCAACCATCACTTGCGTGAGGAGGCATGGCTATATCGCGGACCATGTTTCTGCGACTGCCTTAATCTCTTGGGAGGGATCAAGCCATCCAACCCTGTCCATACTTTTAATGTTGTCAGCGTGTGTATGTATAATGACAACAAAGCTTTCAATTCAATCAATGAGATTGAAAGAGTTAATTGGTTACTGCTCCGTAGTGTTCAGAGTTCGATTCTTATTATGAAGTTGATTAATCAATGACTTTGTATTTAAACATCTACAGCACCAGAAACATAACTTTCACGTTTATTTATTGTTTCTTTAATGCTATTTTACAGGTTCTCATGTCAAGGAGAGCCAAGAGAGGAAAAAAACACCACCGGACGTGGGTGGACACTTTCCAGCCGCGTGGATGAATAATGTGTTTGGACCTGTGTGTGATTTGAGGTTGCACTCTGTCAAGGCGGCATGGCAGAATGACCTGTGATGAAATGAAGAAGACGTAAAAGCTGACAAAGGACATGCGGGTAACATATAACTATCGTTTACTGAGATGCATCATGGGCACGGTGAATGAGAAAGACATAATATTATGGGAAGAAGCCATGGGGTTTATTTGGTATGTATTATCAAAAAATGTGGAAGTCAATATTTTTAAATTAGGGAATAAATATACGACAAAAAAGTTGGGATAAGAAAATGGATACATTTGTAATACTATGCAAAAATAGTGAAGGTTTGAGGAGGTCATGCAAATAAAAAAAAGAATAAGAGACATATTGTAGTAAGTAATAAAGGAAAATACAAAGGATTTGACATTAAAAAAGATATCAATTGTCACAAAGAAATGATATCATAATTAACATTGCATCGATACTGCATTAAAACACTGAAACTACAAAATCGCATAGGGGAGTACAGAAGGACCTCTACGTACATATGCTTCTACATACAATATATTCAGGTTACGAAAAGCCTTAATGGGAAATCCTTTGTTCCAAACAAACAACCCCCGAAACCTAAATACACTTTCTGTCCAGTTATTTTAAATTATTGTGGTAGAGTTGCTTTCCCAGTGGCTATCTCCCAACACGTCGCTGGCCTCTCCCATTGGCTAGAAGTAGGCTGTGTTTTTGTGATACCAAGAGCCAGTTCTAGACAATGGCAGAGCAGCGTTGGGTGGTGGTGGTCCCTGATTCACGTACCTATGACCCTCGTTTGTCAAAGGGTTGTTTCTTGAGTTTTTCTGAATGTGCGTAACATAATTTGAAAGTGTTAAGTTTTGTGTTTAAGTGTGTGTGTGTACTTTTATTGAGCTGCCAATTGCAATTCCAATGGAATAGAACATATCTTTGAATTTGGTATTCTGGTAATGGTTTAATAAATAATGACCTTATCATTTGCTCCTCCTTGCATTCATATAGCAGACTTTTATAACTTTTATGGGGTTTATGGGAAGTATTAAACTTCATAAAATTAATTATGCTAATTCAATGTAAAATATGTCTAAAAATACATTCATTCAAACATTCATTCATTTATTCATCAACACTAGGGTCGTGCGGGGTGGTGGAGCCTATCCCAGCTGACTTCAGGCCAGAGGTGAGGGACACCCTGAACTGGTGGCCAGCCAATCGCAGGGCACAAGGAGACAAACAACCATTCATTCACGTTCACACTCATACCCAGGGTCAATATATACATATATACACACATATTTATATATTTATATATATATATATATATATATATATATATATATATATATATATATATATATATATATATATATATATATATATATATATATATATATATATATATATATATATATATATATATATATATATATATATATATATATATATATATATATATATATATATATATATATATATATATATATATATATATATATATATATATATCATAATAATGTTGCAAACATTTTTTTCAGACAATAGACTATTATTTGAGGCTATGTAGAAATTTGTCTCAAAACCTGGTGGAATCGATTCACACTCGGTGGTGGTGTGATTGTGAGAATCAGTGGCTGTCTGTTCCATTGTTCTTTGCCATCGACAGCCAACCAATTCAGGGTTTCCCCTGCCTGCTGCCCGTGGTTGGCTGGGATAGGCTCCAATACCCCCCATAACCCTGGTGAGGATAGGGGGCATGGAAGTTTTTGTCTAACCATTTTTAAGGCAATACCATAATATCAGTGTTTGTCGATTCTAATAGATTTTTTGTTCATTAAATACAGTAACATGTAGATATTTAACAGTTATATTTTGATTTAAAGCTAGATATAAAAGAAAGCCTTATTAGCGTGTTTCTATTCGCGATAACTCGAGCGAACAAAGCAATTATTATCAAATTGTAGGCTCTGTTTTAAATATGAAATGGAGGTGTTATTACATGTTTGCATGATAAGGTCTGAGCAAAATAATTTATTTTTTCAGTGCAGTTTACGATTAAGTATTGTGGCCCTTTTCATCCATTTGGTATGAATTTAAATCAGTTCGTCATTAGTAGAGGTCCATTCCTTTTGATACGTTTTTTTTTTTTTTTTATGAAACACCTGGGCACTGCTTGAAAAATTGGTTAAATATGGACAACATGTTTCCTGGCACTCTTTGTTTTCAGTCTTTGAACAACATATTTACACTCAAAATTTGTTGTTGCTCAAATTAAATCAATGACATGTCTTTGATTCCCATCCATGTCATGCTGGCAACTGTGAATAATAATTTGAGCTTTTGGAACAATAAATACATTGGACATAAGTTAAGAGACCAACACGGATACACATGAACATGCAACAAAAGAAAAACAATGAAGGATAAAGACTTACATGTGAATCCTATATCACTCTTTTCTTTGGACGTCTCAAACAATGAACCTTGGAACAAAAGAAAGGGATGAAGGATGGATAGAGTGAATGAAAATAATGGGACAACAACATGACACAGTGGCCCACTCGGTCAGCATTGTTGATATGTATTGATGTTAAACAAAATATGCGTTACTTTTACTGCTTGTCATTTGTTCCTAATCATTAGCAGGTCAGAGGGTGCTAAAGAGATAACACCACAAACATTTGATTGAGACATTTGATAGGAATGTAAACCTATTTTGTTGATGACACATGAAAACTTGGGCACTAAATGAGATCAAGCAAGGGTTTAATCTCTGAGTTAAAGACAGAAATTCAGGATTTTTGCCAGGATTCGTTTCAGGCAAATTAAAATTGCGGCCGTGTGTCATCACAGCCTACTTTCTGGTCCACCTTAACCATGACAAATACACCTTCCTGCTTAGTCCATTGGTTTTCCATTTTAGCTAGGACCAATACCACAATCCTTTTCATATGTACATTCCCTGGGTGTGCATAACGCACAAAAAAGTGAGCCTATTTAAACTACCGATAAATGAGGAGCTAAAAATCACTTCATGAAGAGCAACTCAAAAGTACGCGCAGTATATACTTTTTAAAATAAATTGGAAAAATCAACCTGAGCGTGTTTTGACTAGTATTTGCAAGTCATTAAAAAATAAAAATGGGGGATTGAATGGGGTCAGTAATATAACAAAATGTGGAAAAGTTCATATGCTGCAAATTAATTCCGGCAGCACACTATTTCCATTGAGTTACTAGTCTGTTTTTGATTTTTTTTAAACATTATAAAAATAAACAGAAAAAACAAAAAAAAAAAAACATACTGTTGTTAGCAATTGTTAACTGTTGTTATTCAATTATTAATAGGGCTGTAAGGTAACAAAATAATGTAAAATTATTAATATTTCCCATTATTGTATGGAATGTTTGCCCATGATGAATTGTTCCATCGCTACCTTCCCATTCCAAATGTAACAATTTTAATTTTTCCTCTACTTGAAGTTGGGCTTTGGTTTGATGCAAATACAAACACCATAAAAAATGTTTCACAACCGCTCTGCCATCTCCAGAGATTACCACAGCTTTAAAAGACGACAGATCTAAAATTTATAAGCCAGAGACATTCTACGTGCTCCTGCTTGACACATTTTATGTCTTCCTGTTAGCGCTATAGGAAGTAGTTGAAACATAAGGCCGGTGTGTCGAGTCGTTACAAAGACGGAAAGTCAATCGGAGGAAATGAGCCTGAATGGATGACCCAAAGAAGAAAAGCTCAATTTACTACAACATTAACTCTATGGGATACTCTTGTCTGAATCTAATAGCATCACAAAGAGATTAGTAACACACTGTTTGCAGGTTTTGATGCCATTTATTTTTGGTCTGATTGGGAAATGAGAGGCATTAATTTGAGGTCTGGCATTAATATGTTCGGTTGGAGAACACTCTTAAGGATGACTTTACTGACCGCCATTGAGAAAGATATACATTTAATTTCAACTAGGGGTGGTAAATTATAAATGTAAATTCATCAAATGTAGCCATGAAGCAAATTTAGCAAAAAAGCTAAATAAAGCAAATCAAAAAGTCAATACGTAAGCAGGAAGAGTAATAATAATGACACCTAGGGTAGCAGTGAATGATCGAGTCTCGATCCGATCTAACTTGTAGTCGTCTCTACGTGTATAAAACAAATTTGGCACTCAAATCTGGCTGTTTTTTGTTTTAATATTGACTGCAAAAATCAGTACCTCATTTTGGGTGTGACAATAATTTCTGATTTGGAGATGTTTTTATTGGGTGGAGCCAAGGCAGCTGAGAAAGGAAGACTAATTGCAACAGAAGTTAATTATTAAGACAGATGAAAATTAATTGAGTTAAATTTAGTGGGAAAGTGATTTGGTGAGAAGTGATGACATTTACAGGTACAATAAAAGGGACTAACATCACTACCAAATATGGCAACATTTTGAGTCTGGCTGTATAGGTGAGAGTGAGCTTTCTGTAGGCTCCTTTAGTTTTAGATTTATTTACTTATTGTAGTTTAATTTAGTTTTAGACATTTTGTTATGTCCAGAGAAGACTACCTAATTTGGAAAAGTGTGGAAAAAACACTGATTATGACAAATCACCGGTTGATAATTTCTATCTAATAAAGAGTTTTTTTCACGCTGAACACCCTCAAACCTGTATCTTTGTTTGATGGGTTCACACATGAGAACCAATGTGCGTGTCGGGATCTAAAAATACAATCTGCTATTTTCTCTCCTGCGCTCATGTCAAGTATCTGCCAATTACTCTCGCTACAATGAGTAAGCAAGGTACTCCACTTTTTGCTGCAAGTCAACAAAAATAATTGCCTGTACCTTGGAGGAACGCAGCTTTATTCACTTCTGAACACAAAAAAAAATGGTTTCTATGAGCCAAATGATAGTTCAGTTGTTGAGGAGTCTGGTGCTTTTTATGAGTCTTATTAGGTTTGGGTGGGAACTGATGAGTTGGCTCGACTGAGTGATATGACCGGTGGGTCAGCTACAGTAAGTGAATGAATGGAAGGCCTGAAAGCAGAAAGCCTCCTGAGAGGAAAAGTGGCATGAAGCAGGCGGATGGAACAATAATAGTCATTCTTGATGGAGAAAAAGAAACAAATAATGGACCACTTAAATGCAGCAAGCAGCATGGTAACATGAACTCATTCAATGCCATTAAAGGTGATAAATGTCCAATCCATTTGGAAAGGGATGAGAAGGCAGCAATACTTTGGTCTTTATATGGTCACCAGGTGCTTCACACGTCTGCCTCACAGTTCTGAGATTGGGGATTTAATCCCAAATGTGTTCTGTCCTCTCTGTGCGGAGTTTACAGGTTCGCCCTGGGCCGGCATGAGTTTTCTCTCGATACTCTAGTTTCCCCCCATTTCCAGAGAAATGCTTGTTGAATACTTATTTGCTCTTAGTATGAATGTGAGCGTGGTTGGCTGACAACAAATTCCGGATGTGCCCCACCTGCTGCCCATAGTTGGCTGGGATAAACTCTAGTCCCTTGTGAGGATAAACAATACAGAAAACAAAAAATAAATTTAAAATCTCAAGGCACTACCCTTCCAGTCGTTTTGAACTGTGAAGGTTTAAATAAAAATAAAACTTTCAGCCACACTCCCAGTACAAATTGGATTGGGTGTCTACTAGTGATAAACATGCCACAAAGTGCAGAGAAGAAGGCCCCACACAAAAGAACAAATAGATGCAATATTATATATATATATGCAAATTCCAAGCTCACATACTTTTGCAATTCTGTTTCTTTTGTAGAAATATCAAGTAAGACTAATGCCAGTTCCTTGACATCACTGTGGTTGTAAACTAGCCAGGCCAGTGTTCTATCTTATCTTTCCTTCTTTTCAGAGTTATCTGATATATCTGATATCAGTTTTTGCTAGTACTTTGTTTGGTTATATCTACGTCCATTATTATTGGGAAGCACATTTTGTTGGTTCTTCGGACCTGTCAAAAAATGCTTCCAGTACCTAATGCATTAAAAGATCGATGATATTAACCTCAATACCCAAATCACAAATCACACCTACTTTAGATGGGTTTTTAATTGGTACTTTTTGGTGGGCTAGAATTCTGATGGCTCCTTTGCACCCTATTAAATTAATCGCGTTGAGTGCTTTAGTCACAGATGCTTGAGTTTGTGGACAATGAAAGCAAAACCTTGTGGGCGTTACACAAACACCTAAGTACACGTGCGGAGAACTGCAAAGAAGCTATTTCTGATGGGTTGCAAAATATGACAGAATACCTATTATCTAACAAAGAGACTTTACAAGGCATTCCTTTAAAAAGTCATTGTGAAGCATGTTTATGAGCTATCTGACTCACTTTGCATACAGAGTCCATCGGTACAGTTCTGAGAGTGAAGTACCAGACCGTCGCAGTCCTTGCCTCCGTTTTTGGGTGCCGGGTTGTTGCACTCCCGTCTCCTCCATTGGGTGCAGTCTGTGCCACAGGCTGACCACTTACTCCATTCCGTCCACTCTCCGTCCACTGGGGCAATCAAAAAAATAACCATGATTATTTTAAGATGGTATCAATATGTTACTAAATATGAAAGTAAATCTCAGCAAGATTTTTTTCCTCTTTTTCTAGAATAACAAAAGCTGAACCTTTTCTTGATATTTTTTTGTCTTTACCAAGAATTTTAACCTCTTAATACTTGACTTTACATTTAAAAAATATACATTGAGCGTGGACAGCCCAGTGTGGCGAGTGGTTAGCGTGTTGCTCTCACAGCTCTGGGGTCCAGGATTCAAATCCAGGTCACGTCCACCTGTGGGGAGATTGCATGTTCTCCCCGGGCCGCGTGGGTTTCCACTGGTTATTCCGGTTTCCTCCCACATTCCAAAATCATGCATGGTAGGCTAATTGGACAATCTAAATTACCCCTAGGTATATATGTGAGTGTGCATGGTTGTTTGCCTCCTTGTGCCCTGCTCTCGGCTGGCCAGCAATTCAGAATGTCCCTTGCCACTGGCCCGAGACAGCCGGGATTGGCTCCAGCCCCCTCCCCCCCGCGACCCTAATGTGGACAAAGTGGTTCAGAAAATGAAATTGAAATGAGATGAGTATATCACCAAATAACATATTTATGTCTTTTCTGTAGTCCCCAATGAAAGATTGAGGACTGCAAAAATCCAAGGGGATGGACATTCATTATATGATCAACATCGCTTGTCTTTAAGGTCAACGGGACGCAGAAATAAATACATGCTCGGTAGGCTGGTTGAACTATGTAAATTGCCCCTAAGTGTGAGTGTGAGCGTGAATGTTTGAATGTCTCCTTGTGGCCTGCGATTGGTTGGCCATCGAGTCAGGATGTACTTCATCTACCACTTGTTGCATTGTTGGCTGGGATAGGCTAGAACTAGATGACCTCGTGAGGATGAGCGGAACAGAACATGAAGTAATGAATGAATGAATTAAATATCTAAAATATTCCCGCAACCCCTGCAAGGATAAAGTGGTGCAGACATTGAATGAATGAATGAATGAATGAATTAAATATTAAAACAATTCCTGAGACCCCCGCAAGGATAAAATGGAGCAGAAAATGAATGCGTGATTGGATACAAATGATTGAAATAAAAAAACTAATATTTACTTTTTCTTTATTTTGTTTGTAAACAAAACAAACGAAAAACAAAAATAAGTTATTTGCAATCAAAAGCTTTTTGACACATTCTGAGTGACAAAAATCCCTATAAAACTCATGAATATTAAAAACGTTCTGTATTAATCTGACAATTGATTGGTTGATGAAATGTGACAGCTCTAATTGACAAAAAATGAACCTCTGAAGCAAAGCAAAACTATGATGTGACCCATATGAAAATTGAGTTTGCATGC
Source organism: Stigmatopora nigra (assembly GCF_051989575.1). Classification (NCBI taxonomy): domain Eukaryota; kingdom Metazoa; phylum Chordata; class Actinopteri; order Syngnathiformes; family Syngnathidae; genus Stigmatopora; species Stigmatopora nigra. The sequence continues at coordinate 3,158,194 of NC_135511.1, read as the reverse complement.
AAAAGAGTGACTGAATGAAATGTTCAGAGGACCATTTTTAATCTATTACAGTGCAATGAAAACTGTGTTAATCACGTACATTTCAGCTCCAATTCACATAATTACAAAATATTAGCATGAAAAGAACAATTACTAGATAAATGTATTTTAGATAAATGTATTGGCTGACACTCACAGCGAGGGGCATCCAACCAATTTAATTCGGGGGCTGGCAGCAATAGAACAATAACTGCCGTCACCACAAATATACATTCACCATTTTTTATGGACATTAAATACAACACTAGAGCAAACCAACAAAACAGTGTGCTCAAACTCACCAGTACACAAAGAAGTACAAGGCAATTTCTGGATAGCCTGTCCATCACAAGGCAGTCCGCCATTCAACGGGGCAGGGTTAGTACAGCTTCGGGTCCGTTTCTGGAAGCCGCGTCCACAACGGCTGTTGCAAGCCGACCACTCTGTCCACGTAGACCAGCCGCCATTGACTGTAATATTAGAAAAAAATCACTTATTTGTTGTGGGTGAAAGCAAAGCTCCACATATAGGTATAACGTTTGCATTTTTTTAATCCGGCCAATTGATCAGGTCATTGGACATTAACACATTGATTTTACATTCAAAACTGTGCAAAAATACCGTCTCTCTCTCTCTCTCTCTCTCTCTCTCTCTCTCTCTCTCTCTCTCTCTCTCTATCTATATATATATATATATATATATATATATATATATATATATATATATATATATATATATATATATATATATATATATATATATATATCAGTCAGTACGATTTAACTTAACTCACGTAACTCATTGGTGTCATTTTTTTAGAGTCAATACTATGAGTGTGACAATTGTTTCTGGTGGTGTAGTGTGAGATTCTACTCATGTAAAATATATGCCTTGGCTGGGAAACACTGGCTAAGGCAGATCCGGTTGAGTGCAATGACAGTGAGACAGTTGGCACCAGTGCAGAACTAATTTCAAGCGGCAGGTGGCAAAAGTATTTTAAATGCTCCGCGCAAAACATTCTGGAGTGCTTTCTGAGTCTCAGCTGACTTTAGGATGAGGAAAGGACATCATTTCATTCATTTTCCCGAGCAGCTTATCCACACGAGGAGGGTGGGGATGCTGGAGCCTCTCCCAGCCTAGACCAGTAGGTGCACCATGAATTGGTTGCCAGCCAATAAAAACAACCATGTGTGCATACACACATGGTTAGGGAAATCCTTGAGTGATCAATCAGCCTACTGTGTATATTTTTGGGATGTGGGAAGAAACCGGAGTACAGTATAGAGGAAATACTGTGACTGATGTCATTAATGTAGTATCCAGCATCATTCTTCTGTTATTAGCTCTAGCAAACGTCCATACACATGACACCCTACCACTTTAAATAGATTGGGCGCCTTTTGATGTCATTGGCAGCCAAAGGGTGAAAGAAGGCATTTTGTAAAAAAAGGGTACTGAGTAATTTCTAATTTAATTATTCTAGTATCGTGACAAGCAAAACCTGATATGACCTGAAATATTTTAAGTTGCTCTTCACATTAAACTGTCAAAGATGTTTTCATATAGTCCCTGTTTGTTATGCTACCTCCCACCTCTTAGGGTATTCTTTTACAAAAATCAATAGGATGCTCACTCTGTTATAGGTCAATAGTTCAGAAAAGTTGGAAAAACATCAGTTTGGCACAAGAGCCAAGAAAAAAGAACAAAAATCGACCTATTAATCTGACATTGGACCTCAAACTGCACAACCATTTTGTGTGGCCAAAGGTTTTGAATCGATGGGGTTATGGCTTTCTATAATAAGATCTCTGAAAGAAAAGAAGTTCAACACAGAGACGAAGAATTTGATCCAGATGCATACCGTAAACAATGACAGTAGCAGTGGTGCTGCGTCTCTTCGCCACGATATTCTTAGCTACGCACGTGTAGTTGGCCGTATCAGAAAGACGGGCTTGTTTGATAATCAAGTTGTGGTCGATGGTAATGTAGAAGTTTCTGTCCTCTGCCGGGTCGATGATTTCTTCGTTTCGTAGCCATTCAACCTGAAGCAAAACAACGGAATGGTGAATATTTATTTTTGGACAATTAATTAATTTAGTAGTAGTATAAAAAAGCCAGATGATTGGACGTCTACCATCGTCAATAGCGCTGAATGTATTTGAAAATCATGTTTACTCAGTGGTCATGTCAGTCGGCATGAAAAAAAAAAAAAAATTTATGAAAGCGCATATTTTGATATGCTCCAATTTTAAAAAAAATTATCATTTGGTGAAAAATGCTAGAATTATAACAGCTCGATTCCCACTAAGTTACAATATGATTGTGGTGTGGATGTTTCTCTGTCTCTCTGTGCCCGAGTCTAGGGTGTAATCTGCCTTTCGCCGGAAGTCCCCAAAAATTATCACTTACATTTTTTTTTCAAACAACCATTTCAGAAAAGTACCAAATTTCCAATTTAAATGCCTCAAAATTCACACCATTGCTATATGCTTCCGCCATCTTGATACAACTGTACTGTAAACCGGAAGGATTCGGTAAGAAGAGAGCATTGTGAATCATCCGAATTACAAGTTCTGATGAATTATTCATCTTGTGCGACTTCAGTCCATATGGATTTTGCGTGAATCACATTCACTCTGGATAAACTCCGGAAATGGGACAAGAGTACTCCTGTATTGGGATCGAGGGTGGGTGGCAGCTCTGAATCTAACTGGTTGTTAAAAGCAAAACTAGTTACATGACTTCCACGTCTCCGGACATCTTCATACATACCATAACATTAAATGATCAGCCTCTTTGGCATGGTCCCTGTATTTTATTTTAACAGTTTTTTATAATGTATTTGTTTTCCAATTAACATGATTCTCCAGATATTGTGGCATAGTTGCATAAGGAAAGATTTTCAAGCTTGCACAAGCACGGCTGGCAATGGAGGAAAGCAGAGAAGGGTCCTGAACATATGCTTTTATAAGACTCCTTGGGTGAAGGGTAGGACAGCAGGGAATATCCTATTTATGAGGCTAATCACATTTCCCGAGCGCAGTATTTACGGCGGTGAAGCCTCGTAAATTCCCCGTCCCCTCTACACGCCATAAATGCTCGCCCAGCATCGTTCCATTCGCATTGTTTAATTTTCTTCTCGCTCAGCGTTAGGAAATGGAAATCTCACATGTGGGGAAGGGGCAGAAAACAAGACCGCTGTTATTTCCCCGCTTGTTATTCATTCGGCAACTTGTCGCCACTCTTCCCGGACTCTGAGCTACTTGTTTGACATTTTAATTTATAATAAAAAACAAAACAAAAAAAACTGAGAAAAAACAACCACAACAAAATGAAAGGGTTGGCTCCACGTAGCACAAATGGGGAGGAAAGCGGTTTGTTGGAGCGCTCAAAAATAGGAATTGCGGCTGAAGTGGAACATCAAGCAACCTATGGAGGAAATCATGTCACATTTGTTCAAATCAGTGAACTATGAAGGGAACTACAGGATCCATACATCTCTCTTTCATTCATCAAGTTGCCCAACAACTTTCCTTTCAAGAATCCATCAGCTGGACCCTGTCCCAGCCCACGAAATGGCCAGCCAATCACAGGGCACGGGGAGACCAACAACCCTCCACGCTCAAACTACCTTGGGGCAATTTAAATTGTTCAACCAGCCTACTATTCAAGTTCTTGAATTGTGGGAGGAAACCGGAGTACCACGCAAGCCCAGTGACAAGATAAACTCTACTCATGAGGACATATCTGAATTTGAATCCAGGACCCCAGGACTGTCAGGCCAATGTGCTAACCACTTAGTCGCCGCGCCCCCCCCTGGAATTTATATTAACAAGAAATTATTTTTTAGTTTGTTATAATCGTAATTCGTTTGATTACTTTTTTACAGATCTCAGTTTTTAATGGCACAGTAGTAGTGGTGGGGGCAATTAATCAACTTGTGGTTTTTTCTTGCATTTGGTCACATCATTTTCCAGTGGTCATTCTCCCTTTCTGCTGCTCCCTCTTGGCATAACATTTCTTTTTTTTTTTTTTTTTTTTACAATTCCATTGATAGGCGCACAGCTTGGATTGGCTCCAGCAACCCCCATGACCCTAGTGAGGATAAAGTGGTTCATAAGATGAGATGAGGAAATGAGATGAGTTGCAGGGTTCAAACTGGGAGCAAATTATAGCCTGAAAATTACGGTAATTTATATAGTTAATGAGTTAACTCAATCGCCGATGAATCAACTACCAAAATAATTGTTTGTGTCAGCCATACTCCGTTAGTGGCTTCTCTTTCTGCACGCGGCGAGGTATTCTACTTCATTACCTCCAAATTTTCCCTTTCTGCGAACAGGTTTTTAGAATTGACACCTAGTCAGCAAAATGAGGACAAACATGCCTCCTGCACTTAAAAAGTAATTTAAACTTCAATGCCAATTAACCCGGGCCACCTTCCACTCCCGCACTTGCTTACTCTAGCGCTTTTCGAGTCTGCCACGCAAAGGAAAAAAACCTAACAAAAGACCTTTTTATCACGTTCCCGTAGTGCGATCTTTGGATTTCAGTATGCAAGGCCTGTACATGCTCGCCTGGTCTCAGACAAGCAGACTCCATGTGGCTGCAATACCGCCACAACCGTCGCATCATTAGCCCCAGCTGGTGTCAACAATGGCGTGTGCATTTGTGTTGTTGTGTGACAACAGACGGCGGCTTATTCGATCAAGCCTGTCTTGGGAGGAGGGGATTCCATATTTGTAATTTTAATTCTTGCCCCAGCGTCATCTGTCTTACTGTTTTAAACGCACAACCTGAGACACGTATTGTTGCTGCGATAAATCAATAACTCATTGGTTGTCATTCATTCATTTTCTGAACCGCATATCCTCACAAAGGTAGCAGGCGGTGCTGGAGCTTCTCTCAGTTAACACCGGGCACGAGTGGCCAGCCAATCGGAGGGCACAAGGAGATGGACAACCATTCATGCTCACACTCATAACAAGAGGCAATTTAGAGTCTCCAACCTGCCTACCTTGCATGTCTTTGGGGTGGGAGGTAACTGGAGTACAAGAAGAAAACCCACGCAAGCCTGGGGAGAACATGCAAACAAGAACCGACCTGGGATCAAACCCTCGACCCCAGGACTGTGAGGCTTACACGCTAAACACCGGGCCGCCATTGGTTGTCAAGTTAATTGCTTTCTGTTTCGATAGTTTAACGCATTCACTGTTGTTCAATGATAGACTGGGGTGCATGACATTTTAAAAAAATCATGATTCAGTCCAATTGACGATAATAGAAACCGCTCAATAACGCACATCCTCGAAAGGGTTGTGGGGTCTGCTGAAGCTTAAACCAGCTGACTTTGGGCAAAAGGCAGACTATACCCGCAATTGGCCGTTAGTCAGTCGAAGGGCACACAGTGAGACCAACGATCATTCACACTCTTAAACATACCACCACCAGCGGCTCTCGAGCCCACGCCTGCTCTCACTGAAGTCAGGGAAGTGAACCTCTACACCACAAGGCGGCTATGGTCAATATTAGCCAAATAATTATGTTTTTCCACTGGGTTACAGACAACAATAACTATTTTAATACTGATTTTTTTTAGACATTTTGACTCTCTTAATAGTAAATATAATTGTGTAATTTAATAAAATGTTGCACTTAGTATAAAAATGGTTTAATTTTCTTTTCTAAGTTGGTTGAAAATCAATTTTTTAGATAAAAATACCCAAATCTAAAAAACAAATATTATTTTTGATTATTTATTTACTTTCAGATTTTATTAGTTTTGATATAAACAAAACTCATGAAAAAACATGTCCATTGTTTAATGTAATTAAGAATAAAAACCTCAAATAAATGTCATTTAATGCTTACATTTTCTTCACTGTGATGGAAACTATTTCTGGGTGTACCAGACATTTTTTTTTAAATCAACTAACGGCTCGAATAAACAATGATTGATATCTTTCCTTCTTCATCCAAGACACAAATACATCTCACAGCCTTTAATACCATTGGACAAGCACTGATGAATTAGCCTCTGATATCTCGCAAACCTGATTGTTCAGCCGTTCTGCAAAAAAACTAGTACAACTCTTACAAACACTCACTGTTTTGTCGCTTCAGGAAAAAAAACATCTCACCTCCAGCTACAGAAGATCAAGAAGTCAGGCAAAAAGGAAAGCGTTAATGTTCTATCTCCCTGTATTTCTGCACTGGTATTGGAACAAAGGCTAGGCTTGGATAAAAGTAGGCCACAATATGAAGATATTTAGTTGCACGGAGTAGTGCTACAATGAGAAAAAGGGGGTTTGAAAAGATCACAGTATGTTGCATATGAGGAACATTTCAAAGGTGAAACAAATGGTGGTGTGAAAAAAAGGAAGATTGGAACTGGTGTTCCACCTTTTTTGTTTTGCTTCCGTTACTGATTCCGGGACCGGACTGATGCAAATTATGTTTGGATGTCACGCCTTTTTTAAGAAATCTCAATTTTTATTCTAAATTACTGTATACTCACTATTTGTTATTATGAGGTCATCAATTTGCTGCCACCTTCCCACTTCAAATTAATTGGACATGTAACACTGTTAAACAATATCTGATCAAGCCATTAGGTGCTCGGACTTTTGGTCGCCGGTCTTTTGGTTCCTTGTGGTCACCGGTCAAACGGTGACAAATAGTTTACTGTTGAAACCAGCTCTCAAAATTATTTTCATGAGAGAGTTTTATATTTAAGAGAGAGAGTTTAATATCTAAGAGGGAGAGTTTAATATCTAAGAGAGAGAGAGTTTAATATCTAAGAGAGAGAGAGAGTTTAATATCTAAGAGAGAGAGTGAGTTTAATATCTAAGAGAGAGAGAGAGTTTAATATCTAAGAGAGAGAGAGAGAGAGTTTAATATCTAAGTACTGTTTTATATCTAAGTATTGTTGAAAACAGTAGATATTTAGATATTAAATTCTCATGAATATCATTTTGAGAGCTGGTTTCAACAGTACTTAGACATAAAACCGTACTTAGATATTAAATAGTACTTAGATATTAAATAGTACTTAGATATTAAACTCTCTCTCTTAGGTATTAAACTCTCTCTCTTAGGTATTAAACTCTCTCTCTTAGGTATTAAACTCTCTCTCTTGAATATAATTTTGAGACCTGCGACCGGCGACCAAAATACCGGCGACCAAAATACCGGCGACCAAAAGACCAGCGACCAAACGTCCCGTCATGAGCCATTTTATAGCCTTTATTTACCATTATGTGAGGATGCAATAAATTAGTATTAAAAGAAAAAAAAACATTTTTTTTTAAATTAGAATAAAGGCTAAAATGTGGAGCTGATGGTGTAAGCAGGCTCACGTTCGATTTCCGCTTGTGGCATATAATTGTGAGTGTGAATGGTCGTCTGTCTCTCTGTGTGCCCTATGGCTGACTGGCGAGCAATCTAGGATGTAGTCTGCCTTTCGCCGGAAGTCGACTGGGATATGCTCCAGCAACTCCTGTGACTATTAAGGGTATGCACATGATGCAAGATGCAAGAATGAAGAAAATATGGAATTGTGGAGGTAAAATGGAAAAACCATACAATGGAGTGCGCCAAACACTACCGGTCCACCTGCAAATCACACAGTGAAAATGAAGTGTTGATACTGAGGATGATCTCTCTTGATTAGCTGTATTATTTCCATCCCCACAAGACCACAGCCGAGTGGCTTAAAGAGTTCTCTTTGCCAGTGATTAGAATTGCCTTCGTGTGGATATGCGTGCGTGGGTAAGGTGCGCACTAATAATCCCAATAAGACACCCGGGAAGATTTATCACTTCATTTCATGCCGAAATGACACTTGATTGCTGGAATGCGGAGGTGAGTGAGTACGAAAAGATAATTGCAATTTATTCATGAATACTTTTTCAAATAAGTTCAAAGTTGCACTGCCTTTTTTTAAGCGAAAGAAAGCTGTAGTATTTTTGTGGCAGATGAAATTTGCGGAATATAACTAATGTTGTTCTTTAGACATAAAAAATAAAATGTAAAAAATAAAACTCGGGTGGTCTGACGAATGAGTTGTTAGGGCGTCGGCTTCACAGTTTTGGGGTCCTGCGTCAATTCCAGTTGTGCGACATGTGCATGTTCTCGCTGGCTTGCGGGGGTATTCTCCAGCTACTCCGGTTCCCTTGCACATTCCAAAAACATGCATGATAGGCTGTTTAAACACTATAAATGGTCCCAAGGTATTAGTGTGGATTAAATAGGATATCGAATAGAATTCAATCCAATGGAGAATGATGATTTTAAATGAGTTATGAGATATGAGCTTGGAAATAAATCAAGCCACCACTCTATGTTAAATTAGTATATTCTGTGTTCTTTCTAAAACTAAAATGACAGCATTTTAAATCATTGGCCAATGTCAATGACAGACACCTGATCACCTTTGATCTGGTCATAATTTGTTACCAGTCTCACCCCATCAAAATTGATCGGACATCAAGGATGGCAAATGAAGTAGAGAGTCCAAAAGACAGAAATATATAAAAGAGAAATGGCCGGAAATAAACGCAGAAGGTGATAGAAATGTTAAAAGAACACAATGGACAGAGTGAAGTCATTTGAGGAGACGGACCTAGCAGAAAAAAAAGACTGAACCGAGGAAGTGAGTGAAAGATGAGCACTGGCAAGCTGAGGCCATTCGTCTTTCACCTACAAATGAAAAGATGGTTGAACGCGTGCAAGTGTATTACCGGCAACAGATGCTCAGCAAACACATCAGCTGCCTCCTGATGTGAGCCACTAAGTAGAATAGTAATCAAGTCCTTCATTAGCACGCTAACAAAGGCCATTACTGCATAATCAACACTCTTCAAATTCAATCGCGGAAAGCAAATAGAAATTTAATCCAATAGCGCACATGAGATCTGCTAATGTGAATGAATCTGGATGTTTGCACAAAATAATCATAATACAGTGATCCATCACTCAAACATCGCTCATCATCCGCACATGTTTTATCTTTAAAATCACAATTGAATTTAACAATACATCATTTTGCCGAGGAAAGTGCTGGTGCACAATTTAACGTTTTAATGCAAAGTGGTCAGTACAAAACAGGGACAGGGTCTATAAAACACAAAACTGAACAGGGATGACGCACACTGACAAAGAGGCAAGATACCAAACGAAACACTCGGTACACGAGGTAATATTCCCACAACCAGACATACCAGAACACAGAGTTTGAATACAAACACAAGGGCTGATTACCAAATACTCGCAGCCTTCTTACAAGAGTAAGGGAAGCCCACTTCCACCCAAATCCCTAAGACGTGACACTAGGTCGCGCTATCTGTTTACTTATGCCTACGGCTTCGATGACATCAATTCCAATTAGTATTTGCGTGCCTCAGAGTTCTGGACTGGAGGTTTCAATCCAAGTTTGGTTTTTACTGTGCATGCTCTCACCGGCCTTGCGTGGGTTTTCTCCTGGTACACTCCGGTTTCCTCCCCGATTCCAAAAACATGCATGGTAGGCTAATTGGCCAATCTATACCTAGGCATGGGTGTGCATGGTTGTCCGCCTTTTGCTCTGCGATTGGCTAACCACCGATTTAGGGTGTCCCCCGCCTCTGGATCAGAATCAGCCGGGATAGGCTCCAGCACCCCCCTTTGATCCTAATGAGGATAAAGTGGTTTCAGAAAATAAGATGGCAGATGCGATAAGAAGTATATGATGCTCAGTTTTTGTTTGAGCAGTTAGTATTTTCATCTTTTCCCCCCCTCGCCACAGTTTACTATTATCCATGTACAGTGGTACCTCGACATACTAGTGGCCCGACATACGAGCAATTCGTAAAATGTTCAGGCAAATATTTATCTAGAGATACGACACAAATTTTGATAAACGAGCAGACAGACGTGTGATGCTGCTCATAAAAACATCATGGCCACTGTGTCTCACCCCACAACTCCCTTGTGTAATGTCTGGTCGTAACTCCCTCTTTGTAATGTCTCTGCGAGCACTGGGTGGAGTGTTGCATTATTTCAGTGTTTTTTTTTTCCCCATTAGTCAGTGCGAATGACTTCTCGTTGGCAAGTGGTTCTGCGTTATCCTATTGTGAGGACATTTGTGTACATCATTTTGGGAATATTTTGAAGGGAATACAAACTCAAACAACCCTCCATATTGGCTGAAAGTCAGTGTGGAGGGTAAATTTAGTTTTGAGTTTGGCTGCATTGTAAACCAAGTTCAATTAAGTTTTTTATGTTTTGGAACGGGTGCGTTGCCATGCAAACGTCATTTTTGACTAATAGCAAATGTATGTTTTCACTGAAGCAAATGTGACTTCCCTGGAAAGGTCAAAGCTAGCAAATTTTATGTACTACTTCACTGAGCAAAGGACAGTAGAAATCTGGCTGCCTTTTCTGATGTGGGCATATGCCATTTGACGTTTATTTTAATTGGCCACGTGTCAAGGGGGATGTGTCCTGTCCCGCTGCCCCGGCAACATGCTTTGAATGGACCGTGGCCACAAGAAGCGAATGCAAGTTAGCCGCTTGCCATTCTGGAAATTCAGAAATAGAACTGACAGCTTCATTAATGTGGTACGCGCGAGTGACGAGGAGATCCAATTAAAGTACGCAAACATAACTGTGTTGCCATCGAGACTGCTACTAGAGCACCATTAGGAGATATGGTATATCAATCATGTAAACATAACATATTAAAATGAGAAAGATACTGGAGAGAATCAACCCATTATACTCACATTTCATACACAATGCATACAATAGACACACCCATTGAAATACTATGAAATTTAAAACAACTTTAACATTTTACACCAGGGGTTTCCAACTGGCAAAATGCAAAATGAATCTGTACGTGGACAACATTTTGTCCAGACTTCCGAAAATCTTCTATATTAGTAAAGACAAAAATGTTGTAACTGAAAGACAATTTTGAACAAGAGCGAGTGAGGATAGCAATGTTTGGAACATGTTTCTTTGAGGGGCAGTCATCATGGCTGTTTTGCTCTTGCTTTTACGATACATGCCGTGAAAAAGTTGACTGAATTATGACATTTTAAATGAGAAAGGTGGAATCTAAAACCCAGGCATTCTAAGATGACGCTTAAGCTTTTATTTTTCACACAGCAAGTATGACAAGGCCAATGTTTCTCATATGCATTAATTCTATTTAGTTTCCTAAATAAGCCATCACAAGCGGTATTTCGAAACAAGGCACAAAACATTACATAAAAAACGCTCAATGGGATCAATAATGACAAGACATAAAATAAGTGAACAAAAAGGAATGTACATAGGCGGGCAACACATTGCAACATAGGTAATAGCCCCAACAGCACGTTTACGAGGGATCACTGCGACTGGCTTGTGCAATGGATTTTAGCAAAATGCAAGAACAGTTTTACTGAAATACTTTAACCACAGTGTTAAAAGGTTTGTGCAAGAGTACTTATGATGCACTTAGAAGATTATTCTGTTTTCTGAGAAAAGGTGAAATATTTGTACCCACTGTATCAACGGTACAGTTTAGTGTTCAACCAACCTACCATGCGTTTTTTGAATGTTGGAGTAGAATTACCCAGGGAAAAGAGATTGTGATCTCGTTGGAAATGAGATTTAAATTATTTAAAGAATATTGAGTGAGGGACACCCTAAATGAGTGGCCAGCGAATCGAACGGCACGGGAAGACGGACAATCATTCATGCTTACACTCATACCTAGTGGCAATTTAGTGTTCATCCAGCCTACCCTGCATGGTTTTGGGATGTGGGAGGAAAACGCAGTGTACCTGGAGAAAACCCACGCAAGGCCGGTGAAAACATGCACAGTGAAAACCAAACTTGGATTGAAACCTTGAGTCCAGAACTCTGAGGCACGCAAATATTAATTGGAATTTATGTCGTCGAATAAGATTAAGAAACAATATATTAGTTGAAATATTTTCATTGTGAAATTAGGCCATTTCTTTTATTAATTTTACTGACGACAGTTTTATAAAGAGTATCATGAAATTAACCACAAAATCATCACAACTCACTCTCACTGATTGTATCCTCATGTTTCACTTTTGATTGAGTATCCCTAATCATACATTCTCAAATATTTAAATCATGAAATGAACAATGGATCCAACTTTGCACTGTGTTAACACAGCTCCCTCTTAAAAGAACCTCGGAGTGGGATGGGAATAAACCATGTTGAGGAGCTAAAAAGAGTGGCGAGAGAAACAAAAACAATTCCCAAAGTGTGTCGAATACTGGCAGCGCTCCATAAGGTGTCTCTCTGCCGACAGAACGAGGACACATAAGGACCCCCAGTTGGACTGGGACGTTCCTTTAGAGGCCTATTTATATCCATATGCACTGCACATGAATGATGTATGTGACATGCGTCCACACGATCCGTGAGTGTTATTTTACAAGAGCCACGACACCTTTGCAGCTGTAAACGACCGTGCCGTTGCAATATGTCAAAATAGTGCGTTTTGTTTTGTGGGAGCAGGCTGCTGCTGGGAATTTAAATTAGTTTGTTGCTGGTCGACGCACAAGCTATTTGATATGGAAGGGCTAAAGCAAATAAGTTCACTGCAGCCCCCCTTCAAATTGCTTCTATTGTTGAAATAGCTAAAATTTTTTCAATGTTTCATATTACCATACCTGTCAACCTCTGCCGATAACTGCCCTTATAAATGATTATGATTCCCCGTACAACCCCCCCAAAAAACGTACAAACACCGTACGACCCATGTTTACTCGCGGTAACTCGTTTCTTACTAGGTGGCTCCTCCATGCTTGCTTCCACGATATTTACTCTATGCATGCGCATGTCATCCTTTTATCGATGTTGCCGTACGCACCGCTAAAAAAATACATACGATTGAAGAAAATTTTTGCTGGTATACCGTGACAATAGTAACGATCGATGACAGTAGCGTAGTTGGCTACCAGCCTAGGAGACTATCTGGATTTTAGCCAAAACGGTCTTGTTGAGATCGGTTTTCATAAATATTGGCCATTTTTTCCCCGTATAAAAGTCGGTGTACGACATCCATGATTTGAAATGGTAAAAAAACGTATAAAATACGTGTAAAACGTACAAGTTGACAGGTATGTATTACTGCAATAGTTGTCACTTTCGAACAAGAGATACAAATAATTTAAAAAAAAATGGAATTGTTTTATTTCATAATCACAAATGTACAATAATTTCTTTTCAAAAGGGATGTAACGTAAGCACCACCAGCAAGTATGTCCATAGCGATATAGTGTTCACCAAGTCTCTGAGTGCAATAATAGAATGAGATACACATTACACAGATATCAAAGCTGGTATTTTAACGATCAAACGCAAGACTTTCGATCAACCTCAACAACTATTGGGATGTACTAACATGGTAAATGCTACGATTCTATCAAGACTAGGTCAGCTAGGTCAGACGGCAGCGCCCTAGGTAAGATTGTGGCGCCCTAGGTAAGATGGCAATGCCCTGAGTGAGCAGTGACTGGCACACGAGACTTTATTCAAAGACGTCAAAATTTTCTTTAGCGTTTTATCTGTTTATACTTTCTCTATTTTGAAATAAATGACCGTATTGGCCGCATTGTCTTACGTTATGACGTCATGGTGTTCTGGCGTTTTGTCTTTGTCACCTTGCAGTTTGGTGCATATCGTCTTTTTATACGCATGTAGGCCGTACCCTCGAGTCAGTCATCCTTTTTGTCTGAGAAATGAGGCTTATATGCGAGCAAATACAGTAATACAATTTTAAGATCTTTCTATTTTGATGAATGACATTGGAGCTGTTTACAAGACAATGCTAATGGGGGTAAATGGGATTTTTTTTCACTTTTTGTGGGTGTGTGAATTTCAATAACCAAACTCCCCCACACACATACAAACTCACGCACACGCACACACAAACACACATTTTTTTGTGGGTTTTAATTATTTTTCCAGGCTGTAATTTACTTGCCAAATTTTGAACATATTCCACAGCGGATAAAGCTGTTTGACCCTCTTATGGAAGATTGTCGGGTCCAGTCGTCCATGCATCTAAGAAGGGTTAAGAAAAAGGAAGGTGACAGGAAACATGATTCATGGAGAACAGGGGGACATAAGTTGTTAAGAAAAGAGAAGCTAAGAAGGGGAAACAAGGAAGGTTAAAGGACGCAAAATGGAGAAAGAAATGGAACATTTATAAAAGACGAAGCGAAAGCGAAAAGGACACGTGAGAAAGGAAAAAAAAAGAAAAGAGGACAGAACAGGAGATTACAAATTAGAAGTGAGAGAAGGATTTAAGTAGAATAGAGGGCAGAAGGCGTGATTAAAAATGAGAAATACATGGTAAAGGAAGATGAGGAAAGAACAAAGGAAAGCAATATATGGTGAGGAGTAGGGGGTGAAGATAAATTAAACTGGAGCCAAAAGGAATGAAGGAGGCATCAGGAGGATGGCGAAGAGGTGGGTGAATAAGAGGAATTGTGTAAGAAAAGAAGAGCACTGAGAAGGAAACACACAAGCGAAGCCAGATAAGCTGGCAAGCGTGCACACCTTTTTACCCACTCAGCAAGCTCCATCGTATTTTCTCTAATTGTGGACATTGTATGGAAATACTGCCTGCTCTTTATCCCTTTCATCCATCTTCCTCTTTGCCGTTTCTTCTTCCCTCCTCTATACATGTTGACATTGTCTCCCATTTCTTAATGGATCACCCACACATATTTGCTCCGTGCCTCCTCCTCCTCTTCCATAATCACCAACTGACTAAGGCTCTATTGTCGGTTGCTGTGGAAATACTTCCTTTCTCTCCCTCGCTCACTCTCTGCTGCCGACCTTCTCGTAAGATTGGTCACCATCCATCTATGCCTCCTTTCGCTAGCGCTCACTCTCTTTACTCTTGAATGTTGACACAAGAGAATGAGTCCAATAGATCAGTTGGAAATGTTTGCACCTGTGTTAAATCTGTCAGGTGTGTGAGACCTCCTTTTCAGATGAACAACTTCCTCTTTAGGTTGATTGGCCAAATAGTGTGGCATCGACTTAAAGTGTCTGTTATAACTTGCTAAATAGATCCCCAAATTGCTGCAGTGGTGGTTTGGATTTACTAACCGTTAAGCCGTTAATAAGGGAATACATTGACTCGCATTGTGGCTGGAATTTACCAAAATAGGAGCCGGTATTTAGACTAAATCCATTTAGCATTTGTTTGGATTCACATATTAACATTCAATGGGATTGAATTAGTATCGCAGTGACTTGTACATATCAAATTATCGACAAATATAAGACATTGACGAGAGTATTGGCTGAAATGAGTCAGATGTTTATCAGAATAAACACATTAACTTATTGGCTGCTGATTTTTTCCTACATGCACTGTAAAAAAATCATTTATTCGTCTTCCATACTATCCCAGCTGACTTCGGGCGATAGACAGACTACACCCTAGACTGGTTGCCAGTCAGCTGTAGGGCATGCAGAGAGAAAGACGACCATTCACACTCACAATCACAACGTCAAAGTAAAAGAGTAAATTACAACAAACTGTAAACTAAAAATACAAGTGTGTGGGTGGAACAGTGGTTAGAGCATGACTCACAGCTCTGGGGTCCTGGGTTCAATTCCAGGTGACATCCACCTTTGTGGAGTTTGCATGTTCTACCCGGGCCTGTGTGGGTTTCCTCTAGGTAATCCAGTTTCCTCCCACATTCCAATAACATGATAGGTAGGCTGATTGGACACTCTAAAATTGCCCCTAGCTATGGGCGTGAGCGTCCATGTTTGTCCGTCTCCTTGTGCCCTGTGATCGGCTACTCATCGAATCAAGGTGAAAATGGGAAACCTCTTAAAAACCCAAATACATGTGAAATTGGCAAACACAAAAACAAATAATACCCAAAGATTAGGAAAAGCAGAAGAAAGTTTAAAAACAAAAATGGACAGAAATGGCCCTGAGCCAGATTTGGCACACCCTTGATGTAAAGGATGCAAATGGAGGAATTCAATGTCTATCTCTGTCAATGGCAGCCAATAACTTCTTTGATTTGATAAATAAATAAACAAACATTAAAGCCATCATAAAAATGATACAAGATGGTTAATTAGTGAGCTTTGAATACTTCATTAGTCATTCTGAGGCAATCATTTTCTCATGTTTCATTTTCATTATAAAAGTTGAATTCAGAACAAAATGCAGTACATCTCTGCGAGGTCACACTAGCTTGGCCTGCAGCCTTCTTTTCACTTTTGAAAGAAGCTGCAGCTTTTTGAAAGCATCAACTAATCCAGGGTGCTGGGAGCGACTTCTTGCCTGTGTTTGATAAGCTAATATTTCATTACAATCACAGGCTGGAAGCAGAGTTATTGTAGTTAAGCCAGTAAGAATAAGCAATCACACCTGATATTTCATGGTCGCAACCAAGTCATTTTGAATGGATTTGAACTGCCACAATAGGGGTCTACATTATTAGCATTTCTTATCAAAATGGATACCATTTGGTAATATTGAGTTCATCACGTATAAAAAACTTGAATGTTGCTGCTAATGAAAATATCAAACCTATTCAAAATGCACATTGATGAGTCATGAGTTAAATTTTTCTCTTCTGAGAAAGACAAAATGGCATCCCATTTAGCAGTGGATTAAGGTACCCAAATGATGCAATCTTGAACCAACACTTAAAGTAGGGGTAGGGAACCTATTGCTCGGGACTTGGGAGCCACATGTGGCTGTTTTGGTGGATGCATATGGCTCTCCGCTGACCTAAACCTTTAGCTGAGCTAAAAGATGAAAATCACTGACGAAAGACTTCACGCAGACACTTTCTCTAGCGTTACATAGATGGCGATCTACCGGTAGATCATCAAGGAACTATCGGTAGATTGACAAAGTAGTATTGGTAGACAATAAATGTTGCTCTCTCCCCTTTGTCGGTTTGCATAGCTAGGCTCTTATGATTTTTGCCTATCCGCAGTAAGCTTTAGGATGAATCAAGAGTCCATTTTCATCCCCGTACCCTATCGCTCCCATACAAGCTTATAGAGCCTAATGTGAGGTATATCAACATAAATGATTTCTGAGCTTTGTCAGGTGCTTGTAAAAAGGTAGATCGTGGAAGGTTAATTTCTTAAAAAGCAGATCTTGGGGTAGAAAAAGGTTGGAACACCCCTTCTCTGGCACATGATTAAACATTGTTTTTTCCATTAGACTCATCTGCATGAATTTTGTCAATAATAGTCAATGTTTAGCAACAGCCTAACAATGTTGTCAAAATAATTCAGAGACATTTTGTACTATAAAAGAGGTGAAATGAAAAAAAGGCACATGTTTTGATGTATTTTGTCTTTCAATTCTGAGTGTGTCTCTTAAGGAATGTTTTATTGATTATGGCTCTCTCTGTCAAAAAGGTTCACGACCACTGGGAGACAAGACGGGTCTCGTGCATTCTGGCGAAAAGAAGCTTATTAAATGAATTGAAAGCACAGCCAATTTTATTTTTAGATTTTTAAATTACTACATTTCCCCACGTACAACCAGCACCCTAAAATCATAGAATTTTATCATTTCTCTTGTACAAGCCGCCCCCTGATTAAAAAAATCAGAAAATCAAGAGAAATATCACACTGAGATACTGAAACACTACAAAAGTACATTATTCGGGTCAATATCAATAAGAAGTTAATAATTCAAACCAGTAATGGTTGTTTACTTACTGCAAAACAGAAAATAACCAACACATAGTAAATGTTAATTGAAAGGAGTGTCACTAGTCCGATCCATTCGAACCGGGAGCTCAACGTCTATTGCCGTCAATGTCTTGACTGCAAAACAATGAAAAAAAGTAAAAGTAAATAAAAAAGAAAATAATCTATAAGAGAATATAACAAGACATTGCATTGGCTTGAACATGCTACAGATTTTGAAAAAAGTGATTATCAGAAACAAATGACTACTGAATGACTAAATTTGAAGGTAAAAAAGGTTGTCCAACTTAATCGGCGCAAGTTCTTCAACATAAACCCAACAAGAACTTTAAACTGAACGGGAAGTCTTGTGTGTGACAGTGTCACAGCGAGTGTCACAACACGTTCGTTCATCGCGGGTACAGCTGCCTCAAAAAGGCCACGCCGCCAAATCTGTCATGTCGCTCATCAATCTGCGCATTTGTCTCGGAAAGAAAACTGTCAAAGGGGCGTCGGGGCTGGAGCTTTTGGAGATAGAGTGACAAAGGGAAAAAAAACTAAAGGGCCGAGTGACGCCGGGGAGTGCAGAAATGGAAGTGGACATTACAATACGTCCTATGTAGGACTACATCATAAATTATTCTCATTTCATAGTACAGTGGTACCACTACATAGGAGCAGTTCGAGAAACGAGGAACATTTCGAGCAAATAGTTATCTCTAGATACAAGAAAAAAAATGAGATGTGAGAAAGCCAGGTGGCCAATACATGAGAGGGTGCTTATCATTGTTGCGCATTGTCTTTTTTGACGCATCTCTTTCGTGTATAACAGATATCTACGAGCACTGGGAGGAGCGTTGCATTTCTTCAGTGTTTTTTTTCCGTCACACAGCGCAAATGCCGGAGCAATCGCTAATACGAGCAGTATGAACAGATGAACGCACTGGTTTTCTCTTTTTTCAAAATTTTCTTTATATATACGTTTTTATATTTATGTAACTATTAATGAATCTATCACATACCATATAAATTAAGCAGGGAGCAAGTAGGAATATATAAAAAAAATGCTGTCTAATCTGCGGATTATGGTGATGATTTTTGACAGAGGTTGTTGTTGGGAGTATAGAGGCACGGTGCGAATGCAGGGGGTTTACTACACTCGCTCTAAGAGGATTAAGGTAAAGATATTTTTGAGGGGACAGGGGTATCACGTAAATTGTTTCATTTCTAGGTAATCCTACACAGAAACAGACTGTTGAATCTTTAAAATTTTGTGGAACTGACTAAATCTTCTAGTTCAGTGGGTTGCACTTGCTAAATATTGAGCTACTCTTCTTATAATAACATCTCTTAGGCTCTTGAAGTTATTAACTTCAAATATGTTTTTGTTCGACAGTGGTCCGGTGGAAAGTGGTTACTGCGTCGGCCTCGCAGTTCTGGGGTTGAGGGTTGAATCACCTGTGGGTCCTCACTGTGTGGAGTTTTACATGTTATCCACAGGCTTGTGTGGGTTTTCTCCAGATTTTCTGGTTTCCTCACATTCCAAAAACGTGAATGTAGGCTAGTTGAACACTCTAAATTGCCCCTATGTATGAGTGCCAGTGTTAATGGTTGTCCGTCTCTTGATGCCTTGTGATTGGCTGGCCACCAATTAAGGGTGGCCTTCGCCATTGCCTGAAGTCGTTGGGATGGGATAAGCCATTCAGAAAATTACTGAATGGATGTTTGAGTTCACGATAACTCAAGAATGAATTAAGAAATAATGATGCATTTTGCAGGATGTTTAAAAAATGTGGAAGTGAAATTTCAAGGTAATGGGCTCTTACATAATATCTCTCATTTCATTTTCTGAACCGCTTTATCCTCATTAGGGTTGCTGAGAGGTGCTGGAGCCTATTCCAGCTATCTCTGGGCCAGAGGCAGGGGGCACTCTGAATCGATGGCCAGCCGATCCCAGGGCACAAGGAGACAGACAACCATGTACACTCACACCCGTACCTAGGGGCAATTTAGAGTGTTCAATCAGCCTACCATGCACATTTTTGGAATGTGGGAGGTAACCGGAATACCCCGAGGGAACCCACGCAGGCCCGGGGAGAATATGCAAACTCCACAAAGTTGGACCGACCTGGATTTGAACCCAGGACTCCAGAGCTGTGAGCCCGACGCGCTCACCACTAGCTCCACCGAGCCGCCCCATTTCTTACATAATATGTGTCTCGTTAATTTTCCTTTTTTATTTCATGTCGAGGTCGTGGCATATCACATTCTTTATGTGACTATCCTTTTTCCTGTACTCCCATGCTGCCTCAGCTACATCAAATCGGCCTTGAGAACCGGCAGCTGGACTCATTGTTGTTGTCTTGCTCTAGGACATTTCAAACCTTTGACAAATGCTGGCTTTAGCAATAGACTTCAGGTTACTGCGATTGATGGACCTCTCTATCGGCACGATCCCGCTCAGTATAGAACACTGAACCGTCAAGGCGGCCGAAATGTTCACATGAAGAATTAGAGTGCAACAGATAAGGGTGAAGTTGATCAAAAGCCATTATTCAAGGAAGCTAATCTAGGGTGTGAATGGAGTGGCTAAGAATGTGACAGCAACTTGATCAGGCTCCAGACGCGTATCCAGTTACTGTCGGTCTCTCCATGTGTGTGTTAAGGTTAGACACGTGAAAAGTCCTGTCACCACCCACTGATGTGTTCATTTCCCTGCAGCTGCAGCAGTCACTCACACATTGACAGACACACAAAGTCACACATGCTTGCTATTTGTGCAAGACCTTTGGGCTCACTCTTGCTCTTTGGGACAGAGGTGGCCTTCTGGTGCCTTCTAATGAAGGGTTTGTTTTATTTTTATATTCTGTGTTACCTCCACTTACAGATGCTTTCTACATACAAAATATTCACATTATCAAAAGGGCTGCAGCAGTGTGTGTGTATATACTTTTCAGTTTCAAGAAACATCCTCCACACACGTGCACTACTCAGTTTAACACACTCACAGCGTGCCTCATAAATAAATAAAATGTAAAATCAGACAGAAACAACAACAAAGGCACGGACTCTTAGCACATTGCCAATCCTCAGTAAAGTCATGCCTGTTGAACTGCTGAACTCTCTGGCTGATTCCTAGAGCTTTTCTACCACCAGCTTTAAAAGGCTCTCAACAGGCGGCTGAGATTTTGTTTTGTTTCTCATGGATCTCAACGCCCGTAGATGAATGTGCATTGGGATTTTAGGATCACAGACAATAGAGCTGTCAGAACATCCACAAGAACCCTTTGACACACATTTAACTGTTTAAGTGCCATTGATGATGGTAAACATGTAGTGAAGATCCTCTGAGTACCTCATGATACATTCATTCGGTGTTAACCATGCCAATTCAAATGGATTTGATGTCTATTGGTGTTATTGGCGGTCAATGAGTTAAGAGGCTTAAATAAGAGGACCTTTGCAAGGGGACAGGCCATTTTGCATTTAAAGTTACCTGTAGTTAATCCATTCTGAGAGTACCAATTGTTATGGTTAAATAAACTCTGGTTTAAATGTGCGGTGTCTCTCCACACAATTTGAAGGTACAATCATGTGCAAGTGGATGGCGCAGAGGTTCTCTTGATGTTGGCCGCATTATGACACGGCTGTCACATATCAGACCAGCTGCTATTGTTAGCGTTTCTTTAAAGGGAGGAGGAGTTGGAAGAGTGCAAAAGTCACACAAACCAAATTCATTCATTTATCTTCTATACCGCCTATCCTCGAAAGTGTTGCGGGGGTTGATGGAGCCTAAACCAACTGTCTTTGGGCGAAAGGCAAGCTACACCGTAGGCAGGTTGTCAGTCAGTCACAGGGCACACAGAGAGACAAACAACCATCCGGACTACCAATCATATCGCAACCAGCAGGAATTGAGACCGCACCGAGTGAACCTCCACAAAATGAGAAGGCACAAACCAAGTTATGCACAATACCAAAGAAATGAAACATTTATCATACGTAACAGAATCTAAAGGCCTATTCAAACCAGGAACATCCATAGTTCGTTTTCTTTGGCCCAGACCAAAATAAAATGTCTTTAACTCTTTTGGTCCAGTTCCTCTTAACATTGCAATTTTTACAAGGGACCCAGCATTTGACAACAAATCACATGTGCAAACATCATGCAACCATTGGGCAAAATGGTCTGGGCATGGTAAAATATTCAACTAAACAGCTGTGAGGTTTCTGTGTGCACTCATGTTCATATTGATATAGTTCTTCGAGCTATAAGCATTTGTAGAAATTTTGGCAAATTAGAGAGTATTGATGCAACATTGATTTTACTTTGGCATCTGCCCAAATATGTAGAAACCGTTCCATCTCCTCATCGCTTGATGTCGAAAGACATGTTAGCCGATTTACTACGAACCCAACAACAATTCCCATAATACATCCTTTCCCCGTGGCAATGGAGTTGAAGCGAATTGAAAGCTTTTGTCATTGTTCATACATACTTTGTATACAGTGGTACCTCGACACACGAGCACCCCGACATACAAGCATTTCGAGATTCGAGTAAAATTTAAAAAGTAAATAAGTAAATTATAAAAGTAATTATCTCTAGATACAAGAACAATTTAGAGATACGAGAAAGCCAGATGGCCAAGACATGAGAGGTTGTTTATCAATGTAGCACACTGTCTTTTTTGCCTCATCTCTTTCGTGTGTAACAGATATTTACCAGCACTAGGCGGAGCGTTGCATTTTTTTCTGTGGTTTTTTTTCGTGTTTTTTTTCCGTCACTCAGCGCGAATAGCGGAGCGATCGCTATGAGGTGTATATATTACTTCTCGTTGGCTGCACATAAGAACATCAGGAGCACTGGCTCTCTCCCTCGTATAATGTCTCTGGTCGTAACTCCCTCTTTTAATGTCTCTGTTCACAGCTCCCTCTTTGTAATGTCTCTGCGAGCACTGGGCGGTGCGTTGCATTTTTCAGTGTTTTTGTACCCCCCTTAGCCTGTTAGAACCCGTTGGCAGAGTGATCGCTAATTCAAGACTACCGTATTTTCACGACTATAAGGCGCACAGAAAAGTCTTACATTTTCTTACATTTTCTCCAAAATAGACAGGACGCCTATAATCCAGTGCGCTTTATATATGGACCAATACTTAAAATGTTAAAATATGAAAAAATAAAATAAATCAGTCGATAGGACAACTACGGCAAGCAGCGCCTGACTACTATTTTCCTGTATATATAGCTTTTTTGTCAGTACACACAATGAGTTGTGGCCTGGCGATTGGCATCAACACAGTTGAAAAGCATGGAAGACAGCCTTCGAATAGCTATGTTAGCTACTAGCTAGCTACTATTTGCGAATGGATTGTGGCCTGGCGATCAGCATCAACACAGTTGCCAAGCATGGAACACTGCCCTGGAATAGTTACGCTAGCTACTAGCTAGCTACTATTTGCGAATGGATTGCAAGTGGTCGTGCATTATCCGATTGTGAGGACATTTATGTGGATCATTTTTGGAATATTTTGAAGGGAATACAAACGCAAACAACCCTTGATATTGATTGAATGTCACTGTGAAGGCAGGGCAAACAGGGCCAACCCGGCCGGGAGAATTGTATAAACATGTAAAACTAAATTAGAATTAAGTTTAGTGTAAGGTTAAATTAAATTAATTGTTGAGTGTGTCTGCACTGTAATCCAAGTTCATTTAAATTTGTTTATGTTATGAAACGAGCGTGTTGCCGTGCAAAAAGCGCTCTTCGCCCCCTCTCTGTCTGTCTCTCTCCCCTCTCCATGAAATTCATATAATTTCAGTACCATTAGGGACATTTTAATAATATTAAACCACTAGATATGTGTTACGTTATTAATAGATGATGAATTAGAAGAAATAAAAAAAATCCAATCCAATATACTGTTTTTGGTGTTTTTTCAGGGGGTTGGAACTAATTAATTTGTTTTTAGTTAATTTTAATGGGAAACGTTCATTCGAGTTAAGAGAATATCAACATACGAGCTCAGTCCTGGAACGAATTAAGCTCGTATCTCGAGGTACCACTGTATTGCACTTCGTACAACAAGATGCATTCCAGGTACATCCCAGTCAAACAGTTATGGCATAAATACATACATTTACAATACAGCTAGGCTGCCTGTCGATTTCCCATTGATGGACCCTCGAAATCAGTGTGAAAATGAAACAGTAGTTTGAGAAGGGTGGAACAATGTGGCCTTTCACTCCCATTTGAAGGATGAGGAATGACAGGTAATTCAAAAGATAAAAATAAAAACAGTGCCCTATGACTGACCCGCGACTAGTTTAGAGTGCAGACTTTTGGCCGAAGACCGCTGGGTTAGGCTGCAGCAACCCCACAACCCTTTCGCGGGTGGGCAGTATGGAAGATGAATGAATGAATGAGAAATATTACAATAAAATCATTACATTGGAGAGCCCAAGTAGGGGTTGCACGAGGGGATCGTGACCGGACGTTTGGTCGCCGGTCTTTTGGGCACCGGTCTTTTGGGCGCCGGTCAAATGTACTTAGATATTAAACAGTACTTAGATATTAAACTCTCTCTTAGATATTAAACTCTCTCTCATGAATATAATTTTGAGAGCTGGTTTCAACAGTAAAATTTCTGTCACTATTTGACCGGCAACCAAAAGGCCGGCGACCAAAAGACCGGCGACCAAAAGACCGGCGACCAAAAGACCGGCGACCAAAAGACCGGCGACCAAACGTCCGAGCACCGAGGAGATCCGTCCAGATTAAGAAATTCGGAGAAACATGGTGCACAACACATCCATACCTCCTCACGCCTGTGGTGGCGGGTGGAGTAATGGATCAGCCTGTTATATGCAAATACATTTGTGATTTCATCGTTGATCGGAGGCACGTTGCATTCACTTACACACATAAGGCGAACCGCACCACTAGCTGCTTGGAACTGAACCAAGGCTTGTCAGGTCTTGGTCCAGCTGTTTAGGCTGCACCAGAAATTGATTGTTTGTATTTGTATTCACACCAGTCCAAAAAATGAATTTTTAGGTTAATTTCTTTTTAGCACACCCCCAAAAAACAAATTGCTTGATGAATCTTTAAGACTGTGTCATTGACAGTGATAGACGTCCAACACATTTGGCCAGCCTCTTCCAATTCAAATGGAGTGAACGTTTATCACCACCATTGCCAGTGAATGTGTTAAAAAGTGCATTTCATGTTTACTTGGGTGAGCTTTGGCAGTTGGTACATTTTCCATCATCTCAAATTTTTAAAACAATTCTGAGAGGCTCAGTGCGTTGCTCAGACATCCAAAATATAAAAAGGGAAAAAAGATAGTGGGTGGATGCAGAGGTCACTGTGGGTTTGAGTCTCATATCATCTCATCAACTCTGGCCGACTGCAGACGAAGCAATCCATTTGACCCTAGATCACATTATGACAGCAGACAGCAGGAGCAAATTGAACACGATCACAAAACACCTTTCACATTCTAAAGTACATGCAGAGCGTATGTGAACCTTTCAATCTTCCATTTGTGGATAAATTGGTCAAAAATCTGGTTCTAAGATTCTTCTAAATCTCAAGAATAAAAAGTCTTATTTAAACTAATGGCAAAAAATAGGTGTTATATATTTTCATCCAAATTAACATAAATAAGACAGCGGCTTTTATTCATTCATTCATTCTTCGTACAATATATCCTCATAAGGGTTGTGTGGGCTGCTAGAGAATATGCCAGCCAAATATAGACAGCAGGCGGGGTACATTCTGAATTGGCCGATCGCAGGTCATGAGGAGACCAATCACCTTGACTGACACTCATACCTAAGGAAAATTTAGTGGCCAAACATGCATGTTTTTGGGATGTGGTAGGAAACTAGAGTACCCAAATTAAACCCATGCAGGTACCAGGGGGAACATGCAGCTTCACACAGAATGGTAGGTACTCACTAGCAATTGAATCCTGAATTTCATCACTGCGAGGCTGGTACCCCGGCATTTAGTCGACAGACACTTCGTCGCCAGACGCTTCGTCCCCGGACACTTTGTCGAACGGACGCTTCGTCGAACGGACAGTTCGTCGACCGGACAGTTCGTTGACGGACAATTCGTCGCATAACCTTAGCCATTAACCTTAACTACTTTCGCCTAACCCTAATCCTAACCACTAACCTTAACCTCTATCCCCTAACACGCGACGATTTAAAGAAAAATAAAGTTTATATATAAGTAAGATGAAATGTCCTGTCACGGCGAGGCCGACCCTTTTTATCAGTAGAGTTGTGAAATATCAAATTTTCAGTGCTATTAATGGTGATAAAGGTCGTTTGAGCTCGGAGGTGTGAATAAACCGATGTCAATGGCAGCCAATGTGTTGGGCAAACAGATAAATTTAGTACAACGGTACCTTGATATTTGAATTTAATGCGTTCCGGGACTGAGCTTGTATATCGATTTACTCATACATTCTTATTTTTTTTAATTCATCATCTATTAACAGTTACACATAAATAGTGGTTATGATGTTTAATAATAATAAAATTAGATGGATTTCCAGGAGGGGAGAGAGAGGGACAGAGAGAGAGGGACAGAGAGAGGGAGAGAGAGTGAGAGAGTGAGAGAAGGAGGGCGAGAGAGAGAGAGAGAGAGAGAGAGAGAGAGAGAGAGAGAGAGACTTTTTGCAATGAAACGTATTGAAGGTTGCTTGCTTCTGTATTTCATTCAAAATATTCAGAAAATGATGCACATAAATATCCCCACAATAGGATAACGCACGACCACTTGCCAACGAGAAGTAGTATATACACCATTCGAACTGACGAACAGGGAAAAAAAACATGGAAGTAATGTAATGCAGGGTTATGGGTTTGCTTGTGCCTATCCTAGCCAACCAGTGGTAGCACACAGGGAAGACCCTGATTTGGTTGCCAGCCAATGCCAGGAATGAAACAAACAACCACTCACTCTTACAATTACACCGCCACTGAGTGGGAATAGAAACAGGACTGCCTATAACAAAGGCAGGCGGAAGAAGCACTGCCCTATAAGGTGACTAATTAGGGAGTGCATTCTGGATAGAGTATTTCTAATAAGATTGGTGTCAAAAACAGAAAAAAATCCACCTCTCAACAGGAAATGATTAAAAAAAGATCAGAAAACAGTCTTCTTCCGCCAAAATATACTTTTTTTTAGCTCACACATTCTGAAACGCTAATATGCCAGATAACTTAGAAATATGTCTCATCTTGTTTTCTTAATTGCTTTATCCTCACATCCTAGTTGACTTAGGGCCAGTGGCGGAGGACACCCTGAATTAGTGGCCAGCCAATCGCAGGCCACAAGGAGACAAACAACCATTCATGCTCACACACACCTAGGGGCAATTTTGAGTGTCCAATCAACCTACCATGCATGTCTTTGGAACATGGGAGGAAACCAGAGTAGACGGAGAAAACCCACACAGGCCGGGGAGAACACGGACACTCCACAATGCTAGACCGACATTGGATTTGAACCCAGGTCCCCCACTGTGAGGCCAGCGTGCTAACCACTCATCCACTGGGCCACCCCGTTATAAATAAAACAAAGAAAAAGGTTTGAGTAAGCAGCGGAGCTAAACTTCAAGGTGTTCCAAAAATGACATATTTTAGCAAAGTTAGCCAACATTTTATCAACCCATTTCTCTCGCACCATGATTCTTTGAAAATAGCCTTAATGAGCATAAACCTGCTAACTGAACTGAGGCCAATCTGCGTTTTAAGGAAAAAAGTATCTCACGTGTATTTCTATTACTTATTATAAAAAATATATATATTTTCTTAAATTCAAACAAATTGGAGTCTCAACTAAAAACAAGACACGGACCATTTGACATTTTATCATTTCACTATTGCTTTTGCTTTATCGCAAGATTCTTTCAGGAAGTAAATGTCTTTAACACAAACACACAAGAAATGTTTGTCTCTACAGATAAACACAAACACAATTCTAGTTTTTATTTTAATCATTATTTTACCAACAGAAAAAAAAGTCCTGCTCTGGAGTTACAGAACAAGTTTTGCCATCAACTCAAATTGGCTCTCCTGGGATACCAAAGTCTGATATTAGACTTCTTTTATTTGCATTGGTGATGTGTTGTCATGCCGCGACTTTCAAGCCAGTGTCACTCCAAGAGGAAATTTTGCCTCTTCCGTTGATTTTTGGGGGGTTGTTGTTGCCGTGGTAATCCGGTCAAAACAAGTAAAACAACTTCTCTATATCCAATAATTGTCTACAAATATATTTCTCATATTTTGGAGGTCTACATACTAATTACATGAAACTGCAAAAATTAGAAGAACAAGAGTAGGATACATTGACATATTTACCTGTATTGTAAATGTATGTACAGTGTTCCCCCGCTACTTCGCGGTTCAGCTATCGCGGACTCAGAGCTTCGCAGATTTTTTTGGGAAAAAAAATACAAATATTACATTGAAACAACATTTTTTTTTTTGTTGTAACATGAATTTCACTCCCTCTACCCGTATTCTATATGGTGTACTGTATACAGGGGGGTAAAAAAATGGAATTAAATTCAAATTAAGCATTTTTGAAGGGGAATCCCCACTTCGCGGAAATGCACTTATCGCGGGTGGTCCCGGTCCCCATTAACCCCGATAAGCGAGGGAACACTGTACAGTCATATCTCTACTTACCGGATTAATTGGTTCGAGAACTTTTCTAAGTAGAGCAGTACTTTATATGTATTATCTCTAATTCGGTCCTGACAAAACTACTAACTAAACCCTTTAAGATTGACTGTCCCAATTTTGTAGGAAATAAGTGAAGACACACAACAATGAGAGAAAACGATCAAAAAATTACTTAATAAGCCATTAAATTTAATAATAAACCTGCAAAATCTATTTGTGTTGAAGGTGCACACGTTTCAGGAGGCTAACGTTAGCCAAACAAAGAGTACATGAACACACGCACACACATCTGATAAACATTAAATAAATAATTCAAAACATTATTATATTGAACTTTTAATCCTTTTCATTAGCGATTTATGATTTCTGTTGCATCTAATTTTTCAGCCATTTTGCTTTTAAAAGTAAATACATTCTTCAATGCTGAGTCCAAGTAGCAAGCAGAAGACAGGGTAGTTGCTTCACCTTTTGTGAGTTTCAGTTTAGAGAATTTACTTATAAGGGACTGCTCTAATTACAAAGTTTTCAACTCACAAAAAAGTTCTAAAACTAATTTTGTAGGTGGAGATACGACTGTCCGTTTACAATACAGATACCTACACCAATGTATCCTACTCTTGTTCTTATATATATATATATATATATATATATATATATATATATATATATATATATATATATATATATATATATATATATATATATATATATATATATATATATATATATATATATATATATATATATATATATATATATATATATATATATATATATATATATATATATATATATATATATATATATATATATATATATATATATACATACATAGTACACTGGAAACACAGATAAAAAAGGCCATGCAGAGAGTGATTAACACTGCCCAGAAGATCATTGGCTGCTTTCTGCCCTCACTGGAAGACAGCCCTCGTTAGTTAGGAAAGCCGGGAACATTGTCGGGGACCCACACCACCCTGGTCACAACCTGTTCCAGCTACTGTCCTCTGACAGACGCTACAGGTCTCAAAAGGACGGGCAAATAGGCTTAATGACTGTTTTTTCCCATCGCCATCAGGACTCTGAACTTCCGGGAGCACGACACACAATCCCTTGTGTGTAATAACTTTGGGGTGAGGTAACATGAAAGACGTTGGGCGGTGATCTGCCTCTTACTGGCAGACTGAAGTAAGTGAGGAGACAGTGAGAGGTAAGTGATCCGTTTTTTTTCTTTGTTGGCACCTGCGAGGTAAATATTTTCTGCAGTTGCCGGGATTTGGTTGCGCTCGGGGGGTAATGCGATGTATCCATCACGGCAGAATGCCAACGAGTCGGAAATTATCACTTATTTGGGCCTAGTGTCGGGAAAGCGCACCTTGTGGAGAAGCACTACAAATTTCGTCATACACAGCTGGGTATGTTGACAAATAGGCTTTTGTCGAGTCATACAACATACATATATGGTATTTCTTGTGGTAGTAAACAAAGAAGAAGGAAAAGTATGATAAAAATATCCGTTGATGGCAATAGATGTCTAATTCATTTTGACTGGGATGGGGGACTCAACATCCTTTAATTCTATTCCTAAATCAGAGAAGATGGACTAGCCATCTCTCGCCGTCGTTGGCAGTCAAAGACATGAAAATAGTATCAATTCAATTAGCATAAAAATTGCACATACTTCTGCCGCCGGTATCCCCTCTGGTGGGCGACACTGGAGCAGCACCTCCTGCTCCAGAGACACCTCTTTCCCAAGGGGCTCCTGTTCAAACGATTTCTTCAGATCTGTGAAAAGAACAATAGTATTGTTAATTTGTATTTTACTTTTTAAATCAAGATCGAGATCCATGGTGAAATTTAACAAAACCTGTGAATCGAAATAGAACATCCTAAGACAGAGGTTTGCAAACCGTTCCTCGAGGGCCGATGTGGGTGCAGGTTTTTGTTCCAACTAATCCAGCACAAACACTTTGACCAATGAGATTTTTGCAAACAAGAAAACAAGAAGCACCTCACTGCAATCCACTGATGGCACTTTTAGGACCACAAATTTGTGAATGAAAAGGTGACCTCTTTATGGATTGGAATGAAAACCCACACCCACTGTGTGTGGAATTGGACCCTCACATATTTCTCCCGGGAAGACCGGGTAGGACTATGTATGATTACTTTTTTTCCTGAATAAAACACCAAAAACAGGATAGAAACATATTTTTATTTGTTCTAATTTACCACCTATTCATAAAGTAACTACTACTGGGTGGTTGTGATCTTCAATACTAAAATATGACATTACTCTGTAAGGACACATGGTAGTAGCTAACTGCAAAGTTTGCAGACAAGATAGAGAGAGAAAGGACAGGGGAGAGACTTGACTGATGGCAAAGTGCTCATAACATGCAGAAACTTTAAATTTAACTTAAATGAACTTAGACTACTATATACACACACAATTAAGTTTTAATCATACGTTACACTAAATTTAAACCTTCTTATGCAATAACCGGGACAAATATTTTAATGTATTCCACCATAGCGTTTGAGTCGGAACTTGCTGTTTCTGCATGCCTCAGAACCGAGTGTATCCCTGTATGTTTTTCAAAATGATCGAAACAGCCACGACTCGCTTTGAAGGGTTCCGCTGGTGTTTTTTTCAGATGCCTGCTTGCTTTCAAGTCCATGTAGATTCCGCTGGCTTTTTTGCAGATTGTCAACTCGGCCACACTATCTCCAGTAATATAATGTAACATGTACGGTGCTCGTAGATATCTTTACGCAAAAAAGATGCAGCGAGAAAGACACAGTGATGCTGGAGTTTTCCGCATAATTGGCCACCCAGACAGCTCGGTCGGGAACTATCTCGTTTGCTCGTATCTCAAGGCGAAAATTTGGTCAGAATTGTCCTCGTATCTCATATTTATCAGATGTTGGGACACGGGTATGTTTTACTGTCTATGCTAGTTCTGCCCTAAGAATGCATTGTGATAATGGATGGTAGGCTTGTCAAAAATATACATATACATTTTAATGAAGCTAGAAGGTTAATAGTACAAAGAGAGAGAATGTTCCAGCCTTTAGATTAAAAATTCTTGCATCATTTGTAGGGACTACTACTATTTCAAGGCATTGTAATGGCGGCAAATGGCATTGGCTGTCTTCACACCCACGGAAGTGCTAATCACATTCTCACAAATCCGAATATGCCAAATGTATGAAAACTCTAGGCTTCAATAAGTTACTAGTTACTACTGTACTAGAGCTACTGACTATAATTAATGCAAAACACTGAGAGTTCTTTAGCAAATAGTTGGCCATTTAGCGCAGATGGAAACTCATAGGTGACACTATATAATATATTGTGTTCCTACTCTGGCCCCATCTCAGTACTTTATTCACGCATGCATCCCCGAGGATACGATGTTAAAGCTATTAGCTGTTTCTGTAAGAGTCTGTAAAATAAAACGCGTAACTAGAGAATATTTTTGTGCGCGATGCTGCAGGACTATTCTACGGCTCGAATGATAAAATGCTCCTAAAAGGGGAACATATGGCAAAGATCAGGTAGAGTTATGTGGGAAAGTTTTGCAAAGCCCCATTTATTTCCAATAACAACAACATATAAAGTGTAATGTTTTAAAATCTATCCTATCTTACATTTTCGTCAAATTCCCATTATTAACACGTAATAGTTGTACTATGTTAATTTTGTCTTCCTGTTAGCTATTGTTTGACTGGTTTGTTTATAACAGACAATGGTGTATTTTCTTAGGTTTTAGTCACCTGACATGTTTCTGATTTTTCACTGCTTTCTTGAGTTTTTCCTCAATGTGAAGGTATGGTTTTATTATTGGGATAGGTATATTATGTTTATGGTTTGTTTACATATTGTAAATGATTGGGTTCTGGTGTTGAGGTATTGCTTAAATGCTCTTCTTACAGCTACTAGGGATGGGAGAGATAATGACAGTGGTGAAGAGCGGCCCTTTTGTTGTTTGGTTCAGGGTTGTGGCTTCATTTGAAAGGCTTAATGAATTATTTTCTGACTTTTTTTCTCTCATTTTTGGGTGTTTCTGTCATATTTCCTACAAAAATGAGAAACTTTGACATTATTAGGGCTTGGTTGTTTTCGAGGACTGAGAATTGTGGAACGAATTAGTGGTGGAGCACATCTGATCGATGATGAATTGTGTGCCTTTGACGCTCGTTCATCACAGATTTGCTTCTTGACTTTTTTCCGAGTGTGGGTAACATAATGTTAAGATGTTAAGTTGTGTTTACGTGTGTGTGTATGTA
The DNA here is from genome assembly GCF_051989575.1 of Stigmatopora nigra. Taxonomy (NCBI): domain Eukaryota; kingdom Metazoa; phylum Chordata; class Actinopteri; order Syngnathiformes; family Syngnathidae; genus Stigmatopora; species Stigmatopora nigra. The sequence continues at coordinate 3,125,469 of NC_135511.1, read as the reverse complement.
TGTGTACTCAGTTGTCACTTGCAGTTCCACCCCATTGGATAATGTCTTTGCATTTCTTATTAATTTAACGGAATAGTAAATGATTTTCTTATCTTTTTTGCATACATTCATCCAATATTCGTAAATTGTCATCATTTTTTAAAGGGTTATGTTGCAATGTTACTTTACTTACTCATTGGGAGCCATGCTCAAAATTTAAAATAAATCCATGCATGTTTTGGCCATTTCAACACTTTTAAAGTACACATATCTAAATTATTTTAATAACAATATTATGCTGTGGCTAATCAATGGGTTTTAATGAATGTACATGCACAAGGGAGACTAACAAAAATAAAAATATAATGAATAAAGCAGGGTTCAAATAAGTGTTAGCATCAGTGATTTGCCAACGCGAGCCTCCCATTGGTGGAGCACTCGAAGTTGTGGTGGTGCCAGAGTGATGTGCCAACGCGAGGCTCCCATTGGTCAATGCAGCAGTGCTTGAACTCGTGTCACGAAGACAGTTATGTACCAATGCACGTCTCCTATTAGTGCCTTTAGTACTCAGCTCTGTCACCAGTGCGTTCCACATTTTAGCTTGCAGGTTAGCAGAGAGGCATATGCACCCATCAAAAGAGAAAAATCTAAATGGCTTATGAGCCATTGGTCCCGACATCTGGTTTAGGGGTAGTATTAAATATCATGGAACGAAGTATTCAAATTCAATTTAGAATATCTCTCTATTTATGAAAAATACAAGTAACAAAACCACTTCTATAATAAATGAAATGTCATTAAATGCTGACCACAAGTTATAGTCTCACGGGTCGTAATTGGCCCCATGGCCCCACATTTGAGACCCCTGTCCCATATAATTGTAATAAAACAATTTAACAAAAACTAAATCATAGTTTGTGCAGTAAAGGTTTATTCAATGCATGGTTAAAATAATTCTGAGTTGTTCCCAAACCTTATCACAATTATCTATTTTATATATTCTATATTCTCTCAAGCCCTGTGTATATTTTCTCAAGACTCAACTGTATTCGATGAACATATTTGACCCGGAAAAAGTTCCCCAGTCATTTTATTCATCAACAAGGTCATTGAAGGTGTATATGAATATTTGTGAGTGCAAGTGTCATCCTTGAGTCCTTTTGCACAAACACAGATTCAACGGCAAACACAAATAAACACAAGCACACAAACAGTTGTAGAAGGTTGCAGTCATGTTGAGGCAATGCGTTGAATTGGCAGGGGGAGATTGGAAAAAGTCATGACAGCAGCTGTGTGCTGGAATTGAATGCGGAATTGGCAGCGATAACATGGTGGGATCTTGTGCCCTTCTCACATACAAAATGTATAGAATATTACAAAATGCTCTCTATTGACAGCTAGAGAGTGTACAGTTAGGCTTAATATGTATATGAAATATTTTCGGAATGGCTACAGAAAGCACAAAATATCTACTAGAATGTATAAATTCACAGTTCATTTTACAACATTTGTTTTGTCATTTAAAAAAAAAAATGGTGGAGTTGTGTCATGTTTAAAAGAAGTCCAACACAGACCAGGACTATCGCAATCTTTACAGAAGAATCAATCCTCTAGGACTCGGTTGATGGCCCAAATGGAGCACGATAATGTGTGGGTAATTGCCCAGAGAATTAAACCCTTCTAGCACGGGCAACTCCCCACGCAACACATGTGGAAGCCAAAACGAAGACAATAGCCACAGTGGGGCACTTGACTGACAAATAAAAAAACAAAAGAAATTATACGGAAGGGATGACAAAATAAATCTGTGATTTATTTCCTGGTCCTAATTAGTCAGAGTCGATTTCCTTGAAGATGAAATTAAAGGAGCTTAGCACTGACACACTCAGGAGAGGGTGAATGCACACCGGCACGTTGGAACTAAGCTTGCTAAGGCTAAGCTCTGCGATAAAGCATGGCTTCAAGTCAGTGGAAAAGGCACAAATTATAAAAAAACATATTCAGCGGTGAGATTAACTCATTAGCTGCCTATGACTGTGAAAGATGTCCAAATAGTTACGCATGGGGAGGGCTATCAACTACGTATGTAGTTTTCAAAGGGGTTGGCTGGTGTAAGAATGAAACAAAACAAAATCATCAACAAAATGTGTGGGTCCTTCTAAACATGTTTTACAGTCAGTAATTCCAATATGTGCCACGCTGAAGTTGCACTTTCATGTTGTGCAAGAGAAAAATGTCGGTCTTTTTGGAGACGATTGCCACCCTGAAGTCGCAGAAGAAGAATCATTCATCAGAACTTATAATTCAGATGGTTCACAATGCACAATGTTACAATTCTTCCGATTTACAGTGCAGTTGATCCAAGATGGCGGACGGTGTGGCAATGGTGGGAATTTTGAGGCTTTAAAATTGGTAATTTGGTATTTTTTTACAGAAGTGGTTGCTTCAAAAAAAAAGTGAGAATTTTCGGGTAATTTCTGAAGTTTTGGGAGGTCGTCCGGGGTCCCAGAGTTTGCGATGCATTTCCGGAGAAATTCCTGAAATTCCGGGGTAGTTGGCAGCCCTGGTTATATTTATACAATTTTGATGGATCTCACAGGCCTGATTTGTCCCAAGCCACCCAGATTTGGTGGCTGAATTCAGGAATGTCTCATTTCACGATGCAATGGAGAGTTTTCTTTTCCGCCAAGTCTCACTTTGCACTTGCTCGGGGACGACTCCTAGTGATTTGGCAAAAGGGCACAGCCATCGGCACCGACTCCTTTTTTGCATAATTGCTCTGAAATGTGCTTATACGGAGGATGCATGCAGGCCGTCTGCCCATCGCAATGCATAATAACAGTCTCAGTTAAACCCCATGGAAAAAACGCAGGAGAAGAAGCAGTTAAGGACGGAGAGGGAGGAGGTATTTTGGGGGCGTGGTCATTTGATGTTTATACTAGTCTACCCTATGCGCTTGTCAAGCCTATATTGCTTCTAATAGTTGTTTTGAGGGGGTTTCTTGGCAAATTTATGGAGCTGCATGATGTTATCTTAGTGTGGGATTGAAGTGGGGTCAGTTGGTTGATGTGGCACAGCTGTCCCCCATCCACATGTGCATTCCCCTTGGGTGAAGCATTTGCTTTAGGGATTTTCATCAAATCACTCAAAATACTCAAAGGATAATAAATTAAAACGCACATTATATTGCATTGACATTAACAATGTCAAACATCCAATTCAGTTAAAATTTGTTCATTTGCTGCCACGCTCCAACTTCAAATGGATGGGACGTCTACCAGTTTCAAATCATATCAAAAGGATGATAATTGTCACAAAATCGGACATCTATCACTGTCAGTGGCAGCCGATGGGTTAATCTCCAGATGAAAAGCAAACATCCCTGCCTTTGGCATTTTTTAAGTGTACAGCATACAATTACAGTAGCATGTTTGTCACTTCTGTTTTTCTTTCCACGCTACACTCCATATTAAACTCACATTACTCATTTTGACAGTAATATGATGATTATTATTATATACTGGGTAAATGTTAGGAGCAGAATGGCGAGTCGGCGGATTAAACGCTTGTCGGCACACGCAGCGAAAAATGACTCCCACAAGTCGTTAGAGACGTTCTCGGCCGTTTACGACGTCTGCTAGGTTTTGTCAAACTATTGGTGGGTTTATGATCCCAAAACAGAAGGTCAACCAGACTTTTCCAACCACAGTCAAGTTGGCAGCAAATAAACAAATGTGTGTATGAAACAGGACTCAGTAGATGTACAAAATGAGGACTCGAAGATTTAGGCCTAAAAAATCTACCATCAAGTATGTCATTTTAGTCATTGGCTCCAGAGACAGTCATTTTGTAATAGGAGAATCAAGTGGATGATTGTAGTTTGAAGATCAATTTTACGTTTTCAGTGTGTACCAAGGTTGCTGCATTGGCCTCCCATATCTGGGATCGAGGACACAATGTGTGGAGTTTGCAGGATCTCCACGTGCTTGCATGGACTTTTTGGTTGAGCACTCTAAATTGCACCTCGGTATGAGTGTGAGCGTGATTTGTAATCAATTTCTTTGAGCCCTGTGATTGGTATTGGTTGGCCACCGATTCGGTGTCCCCTCCCTGGTGCTCATAGTTGGCTGAGATGCAACCCTTGTGAGGATAAGCAATCCAGAAACTGAATGAATTAATAATTTGTTCATTCTAGTTCTTAGTTTGGATGATTTGCTAGTTTGTATTGTTTTCATGATTTTTGAAATTGTTAGTGTATCTCATCTTATCTAATTTTCTGAACTGCTTTATCCTCGTTAGGGTCGTGAGGGGTGCTGGAGCCTATCCCAGCTGACTTCGGGCCAGAGGGGGACACCCTAAATCGGTGGCCAGCCAATCGCAGGGCAAAAGGAGACAAACAACCCTATACACTCACACCCGTATCTAGGGGAAATTTAGAGTGTCCAATAAGCCTGCCATGCATGTTTTTGGAATGTAGGAGGAAACCGTAGTACCCGGAGGAAACCCTCGCCGGCCCGGGGAGAACATGCAAACTCCACACAGGTGGACCGACCTGGATTTGAACCCACGAGCCCAGAGCTGTGAGGCCGACGCGCTGTGAGTTCTCCTATATAAAAATATTATAGAGGCCTGTAATTCTCAACATGGGTAAACAGAAAATATTGTTTAATATTGTTTGATTTTTAAAGAATGTATTTCTAAATTAGAGTGGAAAATAAGTATTTGGTCACCTACAAACAAGCAAGATTTCTGCCTGTCAAAGAGGTCTAACTTCTTCTAACGAGGTCTCCACTCGTTACCTCTATTGATAGCATCTGTTTAACTCATTATCGACATAAAAGACACCTGTCAACAACCTCCGTTTCTCACACTCCAAACTTCACTATGGCCAAGGCCAAAGAGCTTTCGCAGGACACCAGAGACAACATTGTAGACCTGCACCAGGCTGGGAAGACTGAATCTGCAATAGGTAAATCGCTTGGTGTAAAGAAATCAACTGTGGGACAAATTATTAGAAAACGGAAGATAATCAAGACCACTGATAATCTCTCTAGATCTGGGGCTTTATGCAGGATCTCACTCTGTGGCGTCAAAATGATAACAAGAACGGTGAGCAAAAAACCCAGAACCACATGGGGGGACCCAGTGAATGAACTACAGAGAGCTGAAACCACAGTAACAAATTCTATCTGTAACACAATGCGCCGCTAGGGACTCAAATCCTGCACTTCCAGACGTGTCCCTCTGCTGAAGCCAGTAAACATCCAGGTCCGTCTACGGTTCACTAGATAGGATTTGGATTATCCAGAAGAGGAATGGGAGAATGTGTAATGGTCAGATGAAACCAAAATAGAACTTTTTCGGTAGAAACACAGGTTCTCGTGTTTGGAGGAGAAAGAATACTGAATTGCATCCAAAGCACCATACCCATTGTGAAGCATGGGGGTGGAAATATCATGCTTTGTGCCTTTTTTACTGAAAATGGATGACTTATTTGTATAAAGGAAATAATGGATGGGGCCATGTATCATGATTTAGTGTGAAAATCTCCTTCCTTCAGCATGGACAATGAAGATGAGATGTGGATGCGTATTTCAGCATGACAATAATCCCAAACACAGCCAGAGCAACAAAGGAGCTTCGTAAGAAGCATTTCAAGATCCTGGAGTGGCCTAGCCAGTCTCCTGATCTCAACCCCATAGAAAATCTGTGGAGGGAGTTGAAAGTCTGTGTTGCCCAACGACAGTCCCAAAATATCACTGCTCTAGAGGAGTTCTGCATGGAGGAATGGGCCAAAATACCAGCAACAGTGTGTCAAAAGTTTGTGAAGAGTTACACAATACGTGTGGCCTCCGTTATTGTCAAAAAAGGGTAGGGTATTGAAATGAACTTTTGGTATTGTCCAAATAGTTATTTTCCACCATGACTTGCAAATAAAATATTTAAAAATCAATGTCATTTTCAGTTTTTTTGTCCACATTCTGTTTCTCACGGTTGAGGTTTACCCATGTTGACATTAAAGGCCTCTCTAATCTTTTCAAGTAGGATAAATTGCACAATTGGTGGTTGACTAAATACTTATTTGCTCCACTGGGTATATATATGCCGTCAGGGTCTTCAAGGCCTTCTCTGCTAGCCTACGAAATATCGGAATCATATATTATTTTTTGTCCATCAATACTTATTAAATAATTCCAAATTGTCTACTAGCTTCCATTCATTGATTTCCCCCTGGTTGCACTGCTTCCAGATGTGTTTTCATATTGAATCGTGTAACCAATCACATTTAAGCCATTGTTACCAGGGTCAGAAATCTGCCTCAAGGCCTTTACAATCAGTTCTGCAGGCTCTGCTGCATTAAACATGTGTCAATAAGACTGATGCTTTAACCAATCAGAATTCGATTTGGTGACACCAAGGCCTTCTCGCACGCGTAGGGATACAGCGTTGCCTTCTCACAGCTGTAGGGAAATATCATCGCGTTAACCAACTATGATTGGCTAGTAATAGAGTAGGCAGACCAAAGCCAAAGTGAGCCAGCCAGATATTGCAAACTCTGCCCACAATGGCAGATGGAGTAAAACAAATGGCTCACAAAGCCATTTTCCAGACGGACTTTCCTTGAAAAAATTGACCTCATTAAGAAAGGGCGGTCACCTCCGAAGCTTGCAAGCCTGTTACAGCCGGAAAAAGGGTGTGTCCGCCACTGATAGGTTCGATAATAATTACCCTTCTTTGTAATTATCAATAACTGCAGGCAGACATCTTATTCAATTATTGACATTTAATTAAATAGATTGGATCACAGATAAGAACCTTAAGGGAGGATGTCTTCAAAAGTATCCTCCCGAACAGTATTTCACGTAGGGCTTTAAGGCATTTGGATAAAAACAATCACTCCTTCATTTGACCTAACAATCATATAACAATTACATAAAGAAGCCCGAAGTGTGTCACGACTGTCATGGAAGTCGCAAATATCCCGAGTCCTTGCCCGATACTGGGTGAGATGTAGCATAAACAACCCTTGGATAAGAAGTCATGAGTGGACCAGGTGGCTGTCTCTGACCTCGAGCCGAACAATAGAAAGAATGATTTAATGATTTATATTATAGTCATCCAAACCCGCCTTACAACATGTGTTTCCCATATTTTACTTTTTTGTAGTGAGTTCGTGTGCCTCACACAGTTAACATTTTAGTTTTTAATCCTTTGATTGTATTTCCTAGGCGTATCTTAATTTTACTGCAGAAACCACAGAAACACCATACAACGTTTACAATATATTCTTGCCTACCCTTGAGACACAGGACAATTTCCAGCAAAGTGCCCCAAAAATGTACCTGCCATTGAATAGTATAAACACAGGGATTTCATCGTCGTCACCCAGGAAGCGAGTCACACTACCCAGAATGGACCCACGCAGCCCCAAGGACAACGTGCAAACTTCACAGAGGTGGACCGACCTGGATTTGATCCCAGGACCTCTGAGCTGTGATGCCAATTTGCTAATTACTCAAGCCGCCAGGCCGCCTGGTTTGGAAAATGAATGAAAACAAACAAACAAACATCACTGGTTTGTTTTTGTCGGGTGTATAAGTTATATCGGCTTTTAAGAATCTCAACATAAATTGGAAGTAATGCAATATGATGCCTGTCCAGCTACATTAACTGTGTCTTTGTCATTTTCTGGACGACTTCATCCAGACAGGGTTTTGCTTTATGCCTGCAAAAGAGGAGACGCTTGTGAACACTGTGAATATATATATATATACATATATTATTTTTATAGAGTGACAGGCCCAGTTGATATGTGGTTGCGGTGTTGACGCGCCGCTCTTCCATCAAGACACTGAGCATTTTCCCAGATGTGGTGAGCCGCTTCGGCGCACTCCCTGCATCTTACGGTGCTGATAAAATACAGTAAGTGTGCGTGTGAATGCTTTATGAATAGTATTTGTTGAAACAAATGGTATGATCTTAATGGCTTCTCACTATTCAAAATAAATAAATGTGATTGTAATTTTTACAAGTGTGTTAGACAAAGGACTATTGGAGTTGAGTTATTGCTGTAAATTAGTGGCTTTCTAAGCATGAAATTGAGAGTTTGATTAACGGCTTCACGTCTGACAAACATACAAACAACCTTTGACTAGTAGACATCGACTTCATTGTAACTGGGATGCCTAGCATTTAATGATCATGTGTTTAAGCTTATGGAGCTTTTGCAAAAATTCAAAAAGACCCCCTTATTCATTATGAAAATGTTAAAACTGTTTTGGGAGTTGGAAGTTTGCTCATGCACTTCGATTGATGCTCTTTTGTCACGTGAAGGGCCGTCCCGGACAGTCAATCCCATCTAAACTCTTCAGATTGAGAGTGTAATTTGAGTCAAAGTCAAAATGTCAAAGTTATGTGTAATCAATAGAAAAACAGCTGATTTTCAAAGCAACTGTTTTGTTTCCACTGTCCATGGCTGCAATTGTGTTAAAGCTCATAAGCTAATGTGGCTTGGCAGTGAAGACCCTGTTTAAATGTCATTGATGGCCATTGATATCAAATCTTTCTCAGACCCCTAAAAATCAACAAGAAGTGACCCAAAATTATCAGGAGGTTACAAAAAACCAACAGAGTCACTTCCAAATAAAGCAAAATCAAAAGGCCCAACTTCAAATTCCAGCATTTAAGCATTCCCGTGCAACTTCTCCAGATATTGCATTTTCTAGTAAGCGTATAATGCCGATTACACCAATGTCCACCAATAAATATGAGCTTATTTTTATATCTCATGGAATAGGGGAAGTACTAAATGAAGTAGATGGTCTACACGTACACAAATCTACATGTGCTGCGTCAAACGTACTCACAACCACCGGGTCAAGTGTTTCTCCTTGGACGGATTAGCGCTGTCTCAAGGTCACGCACACATATGCCCGTAAAAACACAAGGGGCAAAATCCGAATGATGGCAATTTGTTCTGCCACTTTTCTCTGAGACATGTGCGTGAATAGTAATCAGCGATCCAGACACCCTTAATGTTTGTTAGCACCAAATGTCTTGTTCTGTTTATAACACCAATGAGTCACATTCAGAACTGTGCATACAGATACTGGGTTTGTAAACTCAAACTCTATTTTCACAACAGAGAAAGTAAGAAGAAAATCACATCCTTGATGAGCCAACTAGAACTAGAATTTCTGGGCATTTTCTGGTCCCTTTTGTCAGGGCTCAGACTAGACTGGTTGCCGCTAGCGCCTGTCATCCTATTACAAGTCCAGCACCTAATGACTTGAGTGATGACTGGTGCGAGTCATTAGCTAGCAAGGAGTATTTAAGGCCACTAGGAACATGACCATGCTGCTGGATCGTCTCAATAGTTTACTGTTAGTTACCGTGTCACATTTTTCCTTGCATGTCTTATTGATATACGACCTCTTGTTTACTCCAGGATTCCGACCACGCTCTGCCCCATTACCACGGATAACGGACTACGCAGTACGACCACGGATCATGGACCAAAGACTACGACTTCGCCTCCTACCCTCCACACGGACTCCACGGCAACTGACCTTCCTGCTATGGCTAACGACCCACCACTGCTATCCCCTCGTGTGCACGCCCGACTCATGGAAGCTCCTAACAAAGATTTGAAAGAACCTGACTCGGACCCTCGCCTGCTCTGGGGTCCTCTATCCCCGATCATAACACCTTTGATGAATTTTTACCATTCACGAGTTTAGACGTTCAAATAATTTGCATTGAGAGGACGAATGTACAGATGTTGATTTACGCCTCCCAATACCATCAATGGCACTAAACATATTCATTTAATGCTGGTGAATTGCATAGAAATGGATGAGAGGGTGTTGTTTTTTTGGGTTGTTTTCCTCAAAACAATAAGTGGATCACTTATTGTTACTTTGGTAACCTTTTTGGGTCACTTTCTGTGTTTGATTTGAGGGCATTTATATGTAGTTCACCACTTATTGATATCAGGTTATTTCACGATGATTTAGTGGCATTTTCAGGTTACTATGAGTTAACCATCAGGTTACTTCAAGTTCCTTTTGGAGTATTTTCAGTTTTCAGTTTTTGTTGATTTTGGGGCATTTCTATCTCTATTCTGGATCAATTACCCGAGGTCACTTGCTGTTAATTCCCTAGGATCAATAGAGCCAACTTGTGTTGCTGATGCCCATTACTATATGACTTGCAGTTAATATTTACTCCATGTTAATTTTGGAACATTTTTTGTCACTTCTCATTGATTTGAAACAATTTCAGGCTACTTTCTAAAAAAAATAATGAATAAAAACTGGAATAAACAGTGGTTATGACTTCGAATGGCACTCTAAAGTCCACACATAAGACACTAGGAGTACATTCACCAGGTGTTTTTTCATTCTTTGCCTTTACACAAATGAGAACTCCAAAATATATGGTAGTCAGTCGTTAAACCCCACAGAGTCATCATCATGAAAATGAATTAAGTACATTTCCTAGTGAACAGAGGTAATAAAACCACACAAGTAAGTGTATAAATACAGTGCTTAGAAGAGCAGATTTCTAGTTAATATTTAAAAAGACGGGCCGGATGTGAGTCATTTCTTCCTGTTGAGCCGATGCAGGAATGCAACTTGGTATTACTTAATCGGTGAAGGACAACCAATAAAATCAAAACAGAATGCGATGTACAGGTTATTGGTTATTTCAACTCTGACTCACTGCATGAGAAGTCCTCGCTCGTCTTACACGGATGATTGGAGCTGAGGTGATGATGCCCAAGAGACGGCTGACATGGGCCCAGTTTGAAGAGAAGCAATTGCTCATGTTATATGGGGCCTATATATGGCATCTTGGTGTACTCCGGTGGAGAGGTTACAAATAATATCCCTTATTGGTTGTGTATTTACCAGTAGGGTAGAAACACTTAAGGGTATATATTCATCATTTACATTTGGGGAAACTTCATAATGTAGTTTTACATTCTGTGAGCATGAAATGTTGGATATGATATATTATTGATGAGCATTGACATCAGATCTATTTTCACTAGGAGGTTCAGACAGCGATCATTAAACAATACAGTGGCACCTCTACTTAGCTTTTATATTTCCTAGTTACGAAACATTTCACGTGTAAATTACTGTTCCAATATCCGAAAACAAGATCCAAGTCATGAAATCTCCAAAAACGTCAATAATCATTTCCTGAATCCGTTATTTTATTTTGAAATTGTCCTGGTAGCATTGCACCCTGCTTGACAATATCCCTACACTCCGCTGGCCTCTCATTGGCAAATCTCCATTTATTTTTCCTTTCTAGGGGGGGTTAATGAAACTTTGTTCTTTAGATAAAATGACCGAGGCAAATGAAAATATTATCCATCCATAATTGATATTGCATGGCAACATGGCCATAAGCCATCTACCATCGCTTCTGAAGAAAGGAGCATGTAAAGCGACGACTCCTTGGCCTCTCTGTACTGAACGACGGGCTAAATATATTCTGACTTCTTTGCATAGAGGAGGAAAAAACTGAAGGACATATGGTCGCTTATTTCTGAAAAAGCAGCTATTTAATTCTAAGTTGTTTGCATCCATTCATCTTTCATAATGCATATCCTGGCAAGGGTTGCTGGAGCCTATGCCAGTGGAGACAGAAGCAGACAACCCACAGTCAATCATACCACCACTAAGCGGGAATCGATCCCATGCTTGCACGCACGGAAGTCCGGCAAGTGAACCCTAACATCATCAGGTGTTGTTTTGAATTCATAATTTTAAGTTGTTTAAATTGGCATTTATGTGCATGCGTTCTCTGCCTGTTGTCTAATGTTATCTCCCTCCTTACACTTATGCACCGGCACAAAAAGAAAATGTTTTTGCATGGTTGTTATTAATAATTGTTTTTCTCTCGTTTTAGTGTTTCTCACAACATCCATAAAAAAATGGGGACACCATTTTTAAAGTTTTAAAGAGTAAACTCTAGACTCTACACACTAGGATTGCGTGGGGTGCTGGAGCCTATCCCAGCTGACTTAGAGCCAGCGGCAGAGGACACCCTGGATTGGGGGCCAGGCTATCGCAGGGCACGAGGAGACGGACAACTATTCACTCTCTCACTCATACCTAGAGGCAATTTAGAGTGTCCAATCAGCGTGGGAGGAAACCGCAGTACCTGGAGAAAGCCCATGCAGGCCCGGGGAGAACATGCAAACTCCACACAGGTTGATTTGACCCCAGGACCCAGGAGCTTGTGAGGCTGACGTGCTAACCACTGAAGCCGGCAGGCCGCCCTCGAATGAGAGAATTTACATGTAAAATACTGCAATAGTTACAAAAAATCCAAGTTAGAAAACAAGGTCCGGAACCAATTACTTATGTAAGTAACCACTGTAGATCCAAATTAAGTAAGTAATTAATTAACCCTTTGGGTACTTAGGACAGTGATACAATCCATTTTGATAGAATGGAGTAGACAGCAAAAAAAACATAAACTGAGGTCGTGAGAGCTAGAGTGGGCTAACTCCATATTTTTTTCATACCTTCATCATCCAAAGAATGCAGGGGGTGCCGAAGCCTACCCCAGCGAACTACACACACCATGTTTTACTCTTGTCACTGTCTGGTCTACATTAACCGGATTACTGGAATTACAAATTGACCTGCTAAGAGCAGAGAGAGATAATAAAATGTTCAGTAATTTTTAATTTATTGGCTGCAATTGATGGCAATAAAAGTGTAATCTATGTTAACTGGGGGAAATGGCACCCATCATTCCATTGCCAGTCAAAAGAGATTGCCCATTTATAGCATCAATACTGGTGAAAGAGTTAACAAGAATACCAATTTTGTATTGAGCCCTCTAATGGGTTTAGTGTCAACACACTGTCATCCTTGGAAAAATCTTATTTGAGTCAGAGCCCCTTTTGTATTAGTAGTTACCCCACTCCCAGGGGTCCAATTAACTTCACCGGCGGACCATGACACAATCTAGTGACAATAGAGTTGTGCTCCTATTCCAAGAGTAAAACTATACTTTTCAACTTAAGAGGGAACAGTGCAGTAGAGCCAACATGATTCATTTCTTATTTTTTTTTATTGCCAATAAAAAGGTGAGTATTATATTTAATTTTTATTTTCATGAATCTTTGCTGTACTTACAGGCAATCCGTACGTGTGCTTTGCGACTTTTGGTGGTTCCAGCAGAACTCCACGCCACACATTGACACCAATAATCTTCCGGGCCGAACAGTTCCTCCACCTGCTGCCGGGTTATTTCTATGCTGGCTTCTCTCACCACTAAACCTGCAAAAGCACAGAAAATGGCCCCTTACATTACAAAGTGTTTGTTTAATCACAGTTATCACAGTCGACATTGCTGTACAGAATGAATAATAAAGATGAAAGGCCAGATGGATGGATTTTTAGAACTGTTTAAAAATATATGTAGATAAGAAAAAAATGTACGGTAAAATGCAAGTAGATTCATGAACAATAGTAAAAGGCACTTTTTGTTTCCTGGCACCGTCAGCAGTGTTGATTCATGTTCAACCCACTTTTCATTTTGTGGATTCCTCTGTTATTCTTTGTAAACTATATCAGTCTTGTCTTGGGAGGGCCCACACCTGTCTATAGTTAGACCTACTACTTTATACAGTCATACCTTGAGATACGAGCTTAATGCATTCCGGGACCGAGCTCGTATGTCGATTTATCTCAAATCAATGATTTCCATTGAATAATCAGATTAATTTGATCCTACCCTCTGAAAAAACCCCACCAAAAACAGGATTTTACAATGGAAAAACATTTTTATTGGTTGTAATTCACCATGTACTAAAAGAGTAACAAAAAAAACTAGTGGTTTTGATGTTTAATACTAAAAT